>NC_056726.1:1641689458-1641764458 GCF_019279795.1 Protopterus annectens | reverse complement strand
ACTGTAGAATTCTATACTCTTGGAAATAATGGCTAATAACAACTCAAAACATTTAGAAAAAACTTGAACAACTGTTTAATGACTGCCTAGTGCTGTTGCCATGCCACAGTGTGACCTATATTAATGTCTTCTCACCACAGTACAAAAGTAGTGGTAGTATGTAAAGTTATATAGTCTTCTTCACTGGGACTTACAAGTGACCTGCTACACATGAATTTCTCCTCACTCGCTACTACCTGGACCCATCCAATTTCTCTCAATAGTCCTTCCCTGAATTATGCTAATTACTTGTCTATTTTTGCCTACTATGTCTGCTTTAGACACTAATATTTAGTAATAATACTTACTGGATTATGCCATGAGGTCCTTGAATGTGTATTACACCCTATTAGCATTCATGAACAAATATATTTTTAACACCTGTATAATATCATGTTATGCTTATATGTGTACACAAAACAACTGTGCTCAATGCTTTTCTTTTTCTCTGATACATATAAACATTACCAGATGTGTTAATCACTTAATAGCTAATGAGTGGCACAGACTTAGAGGTATATATCGTAAGGGTCTGCATTATGAGTATTTCTGGCTTCCTTGACATCAAAAGGAACAAGCAGATCCAGAAGGAACAGACATTATCAAAGGATTAGGTATCTGTTTAAAGGAGGCACACATGTCAGGAGAACAAAAGGAACAAGCAGATCCAGAAGGAACAGACATTATCAAAGGATTAGGTATCTGTTTAAAGGAGGCACACATGTCAGGAGAACAAAAGGAACAAGCAGATCCAGAAGTAACAGACATTACCAAAGGATTAGGTATCTGTTTAAAGGAGGCACACATGTCAGGAGAACAAAAGGAACAAGCAGATCCAGAAGTAACAGACATTATCAAAGGATTAGGTATCTGTTTAAAAGAGGCACACGTCAGGAGAACTCTTTATTATTTTGTTTGCTTGTGTGTTTATCGGTTTGCCTCAGATGGTAGGTTAGCTAAACCACTGGGGTCCCTTTTCAGACACAATCTTGTTACAGAGAATAAAAAGTTAAGTATAACGTCAATTTGATGAAACAGTAATGTACAGTTAAACAAAAACAATAAGATGCAGTGACGTGCAGTTACCAAAAATGTACAAAGATCAGTATAAGGTGAAAAGCTGACATAACCATTGTTAACTTTCTTATAACACATATACCACAGTGAATGCCATGAAACAAGGACCGTCAATCCAGTGTATATTCAGTCTGCCTGCTGCTGTAGATTGGTGAAGGAAGCAGGGAGATGGGAGTTCAGGAACAGTGCTTGTGGGTGAGTTCAAGGAATATAGACCAAGACTGGAGAAAGCACTATCTACTCAGGCAATCGAATAAAGCAGAATGGCAAGAAACACAGAAGCCAAGACAGAACATCTCTGCAACCAGGAATATTGCTTGACTGAAAGAAATCAATATAAGATTTTTCTCAGGTCTTTGCAAAAGAACAGATAGTTAAATAGATAGATGGTTAGAGATTTACACGCACACACATACACATACACACATACAATTTTGCTAATAAAAAGAGAAAGT
Source organism: Protopterus annectens (assembly GCF_019279795.1). NCBI lineage: Eukaryota > Metazoa > Chordata > Ceratodontiformes > Protopteridae > Protopterus > Protopterus annectens. The sequence continues at coordinate 1,641,762,887 of NC_056726.1, read as the reverse complement.
CAGGTGATCAAAAGCCAGCCAGCCTGCTTGGTTGGAAGACAACAACTAAGCTTTAAGCCTGCTTGAACAATAAACTAGCAGACATGACTCTACATTGTTTGTAGTTTTTGTAGGTTTATTTTTGTTTTTATTTTTGCTTTACATTTGTTAACCAAGTGAGTGCACTGGTCCAAAGACCCTTTGCAGCCTTTACCTGGACCACGACTGGGCAATAGTAAGCATAACAGTACTATCTACATTAGAAAAACACATATAAAACTAGAACAGCACATACAATATTTGTATCATGTAGTTAGACCAAGTATGATAACATTAGCTTGTCAATAACAATTATAATTAGTAAGAGTTTGTTCAGGGTATGCACTAATATAAGCATGGCACTAATATAAGCATTATTTATTTTTATTTATTTGCAATTTGATTACCGGGGAAGTCCACTGGGCTGAATTGACCCATTTTCAGTGGAGGCCCGGGGAGAAAAGCTCCAAGATGCATTATACAATTTAGATACAAATGATAGTTAATATTAAAGATCTTATGTAGAATAGTTACTCATAAATGCATTCAATATCATGCATAATTAAATTAATTAAGCTTGAAAGTAGGGATCACACAGTTTCATTTAAGGAAAACAGATATGGGTTAGGTGTGGAAACGGTTTACATACAAACCTTTTAATAAAATGTAAATACGCTTTACATACACACATCAACAGTAGAATGCTATTTACAATATTTACAAGGTTGGGCGGTGTGAGGGTAGCTGTAGGAGGTGAGAGCTTAGAGAGAAGCTATATAAATTGTTGAGAGCTTAGATAGGCTCATAGAAAGATAAATATGAGAGTTGTAGAGCTTGGGAACCAGAGCGTGCATGTCATTAATGGTAATGAGTATTATGGACAGTTGGCTTCACTGTGCTGCTTTGTGTAAATGTAGACTGCTGTTGCTAACCTATGTTGTTCTTCCCTCCTACATCAAATATTTAATCAATAATAAATATAGATACCCTCTATCTATTCATAAGATCATAGGAGATTACTAGGCTATTGACCCAGAGGTCATTTTAAGCCTAGCTGTTTCATCTCAATGTAATACCAAAGAAATGCTAGTCAGTACCCAAGATTGCATTTAGTGATGACTGTTCATGTCCAGGAGGGTTGTGGGCTCTATCCCTAGTAACAATTTATGGTGCCCCATCCACTCATCCAGGTTCTTCATGAACAGTGTTATAGAAGTGCTCTGTTTCACATGAACTGGTAGCCTGTTCCAAAGACGGGCAGTCACTGGGAGATAAATCTGTCCCTCCAGCATGTCCTATTTAAGTCACGGGGCATATTTAAATCCCTGGAAAAGGAATCTTTAGTCTAATTTGATTTATGGATATGCAGCAAGTTTATTAGGTTTGGGTCTTGGATTGCTCAGTAGGCCAGGCATAAGTCTCCCCTAAGAAGTTTATATGATACGGACTATAAAGCTAGGGACTTTAGCCAGTCTGTGTTAGGCACATGCTGGAGTCCCTTGATCTTCTTTGTTAGAAAGATCTAAAGTCTCTATAATTGCTGCAGGTCCTTACTACAGTACATGCTAAACAGGGTGTTATACTCAATTATGGGCTGGAAAAGTGCTGAATATAGGGGGTTATAACTTATTTTGCTCTCGAGGTGATGCCTTTACTAATCAAGTGTGCTATGTAAAAATGTTTCCTTACTACAGTAGACACATGGTGGTCAAAGTTAAGGTTGCATTTACCTTGTGATCTCTGGTAACTTACCAATGCATGGGTACTTAGGGCATTGTTGTTGCTTTAATAGTATGAGGGGACGTTGTTTATGCTGAAGGGAATGATGATGCATTTCTTTGCATTCAGTTTGAGACCATGACTAATACACCAGTCATTGGTCTGTGTGAGACCCTCCTGGAGTATACTGACATAATCTGGGGATACAGTGGTTGCACCTAGTTTGAGGTCATCTGTAAACTTGGTCAGTCACACCACCCCTTAGTTTTGATGTGAACTTCTGAGATGTACATACCAAACAGTAGGGGGCCCAGCACTGATCCCTGTTGCACTCCACTGGTAAATGGTCTGCTGGTTGATGTGGAGTCACCCACTTTTATTGTGTGTGTCTGTTCTGTGAGCCAGTTGGCAACCCATCTTGCAACAAAGGGGTTTCCATTCAGTTAATGCCTGAATGTGGGATTGTGTCAAAAGCCTTTGCCAGGTCAAGGTATGCTGTCTGCACAGGTTTGCCCTTGTCAGTGGTCTTGGTCACATTTTCAAAGAAATCCACCAGATTTAACAGGTAGGATCTGCCCTTCATAAAGCCGAATTGGGTAGGATCCATGGTTTGGTAGTTACCAATTTCTTTATTTATGAGGTCCATAATGATATCTTTCATGGCCTTACAGCTGAGGCTGGTCAGGCTTATGGGTCTGTAATTTCCTGGGTCTGTTGCTAGGCCACCTTTGTGGAGGGGAATAACTGTTGCTGTTCTCCATTCTGCAGGAGGAAAGCCTGTGATTAGGCTATGATTGAAAGGATACTTAGTGGTGGTGATGATAATTCATGTTTTAGCCTGTTTAGAAGATGGCCTGCGATGTCATCTGGTCCCATAGAGGCTGTGTTGTTTGCCACAGACAAGGCTTTGAGGACCTGCTCTTCAGATATGAATGATGGGGGGAATTTTGGGGGAAGGTTTGTTGTAAGTAAGGAGGAGATAAGGAAGTGAAATTTTCACCAAACCTGTCTGCTAGCAGGTTTGCTATCTCTATGGGGTCAGTGTATGTGATACCATTGGCCACTAGTTCTGCACATACTTGGGTCCTACCCTTTAGGTTATGTACATAGCTGTAAAAGGCCTTATGGTTATCCTTGGCTGTACTTGCTAAGTTTCTCTTAAAGGAGACCTTGAAAGATTTGACAAGTTGCCTTATTTGCCTGTTGGGGCTGAGGAGGGTACATTTCTTGGACAGCATCTTTTTGCGTTTATTGTAAAGTTTGTTGATGCTGGATGTCCACTATGGCAGCCTGCTTTTACCTTGAGCTCTAGCTTTGATTCTTTTCTGGTATGGCTGAGTTTATACACTTATGCAAGTGACTGTACAGGGCTTTAGTGTAAGCTTCAGTGTAGTTACTACTTCTAGCTAGGGGTGGGGTTTGGAATGCATTTATATCTTCACCTAGGAGGGTATAGTTTGCCTTGTTGAAGTTTGTTAGTCTGATTTCACCCTTTGTGAGTTCTGGTGTTAGTGTCAGCTCAAAGGTGACTGATTTGTGGTCAGTTGTAACTAATAAGGGTCCGACAGTTGTGGCAGTGCATCTATTTGACATGTTTGTGAGGACCAGATCCAGAATATTTGTTCCCCTTGTCAGAGTATGGACAATCTGTTCCAAGGCATTTGAATTAATAAAGTCAAGGAACTTTTGTGGTAGTGGGTTAGGGATACTGTAGGTAATCAGTTGATGGTGAGATAATTCAAATCCCCCGTAAATCAGTGTGTTCAGTAAAATTTGGATTGTCTCCAGTTTGTTCAAATAGGCCTTGTGGGCATTGTGACCAATGGAGGGGGATCTATAACAGGCTATGACTTGAATGTGGGTCTTACCCACCATAATCTGTACCTGGAGTAACTCCATGGAGTTGTCCAGTCTAACTAGACAGGAGATGAATTTATCTCTAATATAGATTGAAACACCACCTCCTTTGGTTTTCAAAATTCATTTTGAGGTCTAAAGGTGTGGAAGGCATTGTAGCCTTGTAAGGCTGGGGTACTCTCTGAGGCCATGAACGGGGTTTCTGTGACTGCACGGACATCTACATCTTTTAGTGATAGAAGTGCTACCAGGGAGTGCAGTTTTGGATAAAGCTTCTAGCATTTACTAGCATGACCCTTATTTTGTTCTGATTGGTTAATTTCATGTAGGTAATATTGTTTTTGAGACCTTGTTTAAAAAGACAGTATGGGGAGGCAAGAGCCTTTGCCAGCAGCCGAAATCCTAGAGGTGCCAGGTGCAAACCGTCTGTGGCAAAGCAGCAAGGTTTGTCGACCATGGCTTCCCAAGCTGACAGGAACTGGATCCCCTTTGAATGACACCAAAAACTAAGCCAATTATTGAAATTAATCATTTTCTGTTTATACTGTGGCATCATTCTAGGTGAGGGTAGTATGCTGCTCAAGGCTAGGGAAATACCTGCCTCGGACACGTACTCAGAGAGCTCAACCACATCTCTCTTCATATAGTCCAGTGAAGTACATCTCAGGTCATTCACACTAACATGAACTATAACAGTCATAATGGAACTTGTTGCTGAGAGACCAGAGTGCATGCACGATCTGATAAATCCAGGCACAGGACAGGCAGCTGACCAGGACTATCTCCTTGTCCAACCTGGTAAGTGGGACATCCGTGTGTCTCACTATTGAGTCTCCAATGACAAGAACATTTATTTTGTTGAGTGTTATGCCTTACTGGCCTGGTGGATGAGACACTGGTGTTGTTATGTGTCATGGTTGCTGTGGGGACTGTGTTAGTTGCAAAAGTCTTTTGTTTTGGAGGTCTTTGGTGTTTTGGTAAATTTTTTTAGAGAACCTCCGCGTAGGTGGATTTAGATGTTTGATACGTACTATGTGTATGAGTAGTGGTACTATGAGCATGTATAGTGGTGGGTGAGTTGACAACCTTGTCCATGTTACTGTTTTGAGTGAGAGAGAGCATGGATTCTGGATTCTTGGTGTAAATACATTTCTTGCACTCTGTACTTGATTATTAGTAGAGAGTTGTCTACGCACATGAGACAATTGCTACATTGACTCAAGAGACCCAAGTTAACAATGTTGTCAGGAGAAACAAAGATAGTCCAACTGTCCATAATGCTAAGTTGAAGACTGCTGTCACTAGGGGTGACTATTCAGAATGTTTAATTAGAACATGTTTTAGACATAATATCACAAATCTTCATCTGAGAAAAGAAAAGAGATTATCTATTAAGAAATGGCACTCTGACTTCAGAGGTGATAAAAGTGGGACAAGGCAGAAATTAGTATGATATACCTGGTCAGACAGATTAGTATGGTAATTATCTAAATAATTGTAACTCTTATTTGACTGTGGAGGCAAACCATACCAGCAAGTAGTATCTTGGAACTATAGTAGATTAATAACAAATGGTAGTAGAACCATAGTAGATTAATAACAAATGGTAGTGTTCTAATAGATATCATTAGAAAACAGGCTTTATAAAGCAACAAATTCCACTGCACATTCAGAGTTCCAAACAGGTTTGTTAGTAGTTAAGGAGATCTCGGTCTAAATCTTGATTGAATACTAAGAACTTGTAACCAGTGCACCAATATATATACACAAAATATCATTTTGGCACTATGTGCTTATCATTTGTTACATTTAAACATATCCCCATCACTGTTTGCTAAACCAAAGCACTGAATACTGGAACAGGCTACCATTATGGCACAACACCAAAAGCATTGGGAAATGGTGTGGATACCTGCTAATAAGATTTTAGCATTCCAGAAGACATTTCTCTCTTATCCTGCTACTCCTATATATATATATATATATATATATATATATATATATATATATATATATATATATATATATATATATATATATATATATATATATATATATGGTAGTCAGGGAAGCAATAGATGCCTGAGCATGACACTTTCTCTTGCTGCCTTATTTTATGTCATTTGTTGTAATTTTCCCATTTTTTTGGTTTGTATTTTGAGCAACTGTTGTGCTGTACTTATAAATATTCATGAGTTTGTGTGCTTCAGTTTGTGCATGATATAGGAACTTTTAGAATTTGTAAGCTGAATGCTTTCTCTAAATTTGAATCATATAAATGATTAATAATGACCTTCAAACATTGGATCCAACCCAGTTTGGTTCCACCAAGGGCAGACCTTGCCTACTCAACCTGATGGACTTCTCTGGGTAGGTCACCAAGACAATGGATGAGGGCAAGACATTGCAAAATGCTAACCTTGACTTATCTAAGGCATTAGATACAATATTGCTCTTGAGCACTGCAAACAAACCGATGGATATAGGCATAACCCCCCCCCCCCATGTAGCATAAGGGACAGGAAGCTGGCTGTCAAATAAGACCCAGGAAGTTAGGATAGGGAAGATCACCTCTGCAAAGAGGCCAGTCACTAGCAGAGCCTCTCAGAGCTCTGTGCTGCGTCCACTCCTTTTTGGCATATACTTCTCTGAAGTCAAGGGCCTCTGGCTGACTATGTCACAGATGATTGCAATCTAGGAGCAGTGAAAGATTCCCCACTGGACAGAATCATCCTTTTGGAAGGACTAAGACAGTCAAATGACTGATGACAAAGGCATGGCTTAAAACTCAGTGCCAAGAAATGTTCATAGATTAGTATTAGGCTAACTGCCCTTATGAGCTGTTTTAAGCCTAACCAATTAGGCCATGTGAGAATCAAACCTCATACCTGGTTTCTGTAAGGTAAACACCTTAAGCATCATGCCATCCTCCCTTGCTTGTATATGTATATATGTATGTATAATAGTATTCTTTGAGAAGTCAGCCACAATAGAAAATATCTCGTCAACAGCACACCCCAAGAACAGAACCAGTAGTCAGTGATTTGGGTACACATTCAGATGGTGACCAGGCTTTGGACTAAAATGTGTCTAAGGTAGTAAGGAAATCATTTTTTCTTGCTCATCTTATAAGCAAGGGCATGGTATCTAGGCCCCTATTTGGCACTCATCAGACACATCATTGAATACAACACTCTTTTTGATATGTACCTGACCATGTACATGGAGCAACTGGAATGTCCACAGAGGTTACTCACAAAAATAATACAGGGTGTAAACAACATGTATTATGAACATCACCTTAAAGCCTTATCTCTATAATTTGTTTCCTACAGATTGTTGACAGGCAATCTATGCCTGGCATACAAAACATCTTTTGCATATAGTCAAAATGAATAGCATCAGAATAACTCAATCTAGAGATGTAAACTTTATTTGCAGCATGAATAGGACACATTGGAGAGGCACTTATGTGTCTCAGAGAAGTTCTCTACTCTATTATAGGCTTCTCATTCATGTGAAACAGAGCTCTTCTCTAACCTTATTCAAGAGAAGCCTGGACCGGTGGATGGGAAACTAGAAATATACCCCCACACAGGTCTAGCAGCAATGTCTCTCATGGACAGAGACAGTATATAAATCTTGATCTAGCTTATACATACCCTTTAAAACCGCTTCTAAGGCACATAAACCTGTGGGATACAACTGGGAAGCACGGTTGGATTTATAAATGCCCCAGTGGTCATTAGCCTTATATAGACCTATGAACCCATGAATTTTACTGCACTAATTTGAATTAATCTAAACTGCAAAGTGTCAAAGAAGAAGCTGTTAGTCATATTTCTTTTGTATTGCTTAGTTCTTCTGGATGAGCAGCTGTTTCTTCTACTAGTTGAATTTTCTTACTCCTATTTGTAGGTACTGAGTAGTGAGTCTACCTTATTTTTTTAGAAGTAGCCATTTTACTGAGAAACAGTTAATTATATCTGAAGAAAGTTAAAAGTTGGATGAACTCAAGCATTCAAAACTTCATCCTGTGCACCTTCCTACCTGTATAACTAATTCCATGGCCATGTGTATTTATTTATGTATTTGAAATTTAGTAGCCATGTAAGTGAAGTGGTCTATTAACTGTTTTTAGCCATTATCCAGGCTCCAAAGGAGCGAAGTACATAATGCAAAAAAGTTGTTAACAAATGTGACAATACATCATACATATATTATGCAATAAAATCAATACGAAAAGTGAATATAGATAGCAAAGCGGCAGCAAGAAACATCAATATTCAAAATATTTTAAGCAATGGGAAATATGTACAATCTTTACCATATTTACAGAGTGGGGGTCTTTAGCAGAGTGATGCCTGTACTTACTACTTCCAATTTCAGTAAAATCACCTTATAACTGCAGAGGAAAGTGAAAAACTAAAAGCAAAATCGATTAATTACTAATGTTATAATAGAAAAAGCTTTGACAATGATTTTGAGTGATAAACAGCAATATCTTGAGTTTATAATGTATAAATGCAACCTTGTCCATTTTACAGCCAGCCATTAATAGGTAAATGACAGTAGTATTCATAAATATGCATTTTAACTGCAGTGGAATGATAGCTCATAAATACACAGTTTGAATGCAGTAGGGCTATCGTTTTTCATAATAATCATGCATGTCTGTACTAAAGAAGTAAGCTAATTATTTAAGTATTGGAGAATTTTCATACTTTTAATCCAAAATGCTTACTCAGGAAAATTTAGCTTTCATACACTGACTTAATAGGACAGATATAAGTAAATGTAAGAGTAAACCTCATTATGAGAATAATAATGTTCCCCAAGCTTGGAATTACACGGAATTTTCAGGACAATGGTGATTTCCCCCTGTGGTGATGGACCTCACAACACTCCTGGGCAGTCAGTTATTTACCTGTAACACCCATCCTATTGTTCAGTGTCTCCTAGTGTTGCAACTTCTTGACAAATGTTTTTGCTGTGACATTATAATTCCAACTGCTAGAACAGTTAGGGAAATGCCTTCAAAAATGTTGGCATGCATATTATTTAGCATTTATACACAGTGCATTAAAAATTGGCAATGTAATTGACATGACTAGGTACATGTGATAGGCAAAACATTTTTGAATAGCTGTTGTTCCCATTAGTGAAGCATAGTTACATATTTCCATGTCCTGGGATTTTTGTTTGCACATTTCTTTCCTTTTGTGGAAGAAATGTTTTTGATGTATTTAAGTTTATTATTGTAAAACAAGCCTGTTTTTCTCCTGGGGAAAGAAAAATCAAGGCCATGTGAACTTTCTGTTCTCTAGTCAACAAGTCTAACATGATAATTCTTACCACACAGGGAAACAACAATATTAATAATGTTTTCACTTTAATCAACTTGAAAATAAAAGGCTAGAATAATACAACTAAAACATGATTAGCTCTCAGACACTTAGAGATTATTCCCACATGTAGCTTTTTTACTGGAAAACTGTTTAAATCCTGAACAATACAATCTAAAAAGAAAAATACTTTATGCAATTAGTTCCTTTTAAGGGACTTTTCAAGAAATTGGTATAACAAAAATATAAATGGCTGGTCATTTAATACCAATGATTGTTACTTTTGAAAGACAAAATGCACTTATTAAAAGATATATTAAATTGAAAAATAATTAGATTAGATTAAGATTAGATTAGATTAGATTAGATTAGCATTTATGGTTTTAACAAAACTATTTATGCCACACCAAAAGATATCTTAGCAAATCTTTACAGATATGATTGCAGCAGAGATATAAAGTGATTAATTTGGCTTGTTTGTAGACATTATTTTAGGGGTTACACAAATATTTCAGGAAAGGGTGACAGAAAATATGATACCAAATTCCATAACAATTTATGTTCAGGGCAATGTACTGCTTCAAGCTTTCCCTATCAAGAGTCACATCATGATTTCTTAAGAAGACTTTCATGCTTCCATCCATGGTATATGCAAATGAGAAAGTGCAGAACTCTTTGGGGAGATTCACATATCTATTACCAATTCAAAGCAATCACTGAATCAAACTCCTACACCAAACATTGAATCAAGAGTAAATCTGAGTATATCTGAAAAGACAGGTATGCCCTGTCTGAAGTCTGTTAATGGGTGTCCCATTTGCCCACACAGTGGTATTTAATATCACAATCTATGGTGAGATCTATTCTTGATGTAGCATATTTACAGGACTTAAGTTCTACATGGTGTAGCATTGATGTTACAGTATCAACTATTGTATTTCCAGTGGCCTAGTCTTAATAGATACTTATATCACCATATAAAGGACTATTTTTCTTGACTAGGAGTTCAAAGCATAACTGTAGCTTTATTTCCATTACACATGATCATTGTCTGTCTGCCATTTTTATGTCAGTTGAGTCATATTGTTGTTTGTGCCCCAATGTTTCAACTGCTAATGTGAATCATGGGTCTATCATAGGATATAACCAGAGCTATTATTTACTTTTCATCCTTTGAATTTCATCTTTCTCTCTCTCTCTTATGCTATATACATAAGTAATGTGTGTGATCTTTGTATGTGTGTGTGTGTGTGTGTGTGTGTGTGTGTGTGTGTGTGTGTGTGTGTGTGTGTGTGTGTGTAATCCTGGCTGCACAGGTAAAAAAACCCACTCTCCAAAGTCAAGAACACAGCATCCATGGAACCTGACAATATCCCAGGTTGCGTTCTACACGAACTACAGAAAGAACTGGAACCCCACCAAAGTACCATGTTCAATCATAGCCTCACCTCAGGCTTTGTGCCCACTGAATGGCGCACCGCAATGGTTATCCCACTCCACAAAGGGGGAGCTATGACGGACCCCGGGAGCTACCGCCCCATTAGCCTGACGAGCCTGGTCTGCAAGGCCATGGAATGTATCGTCATGGAACACATAAACAAAGATATTGTTAATGTCCAAACTCAGGACCCCACCCAGTTCAGGTTTGTAAAAGGTAGATCATGTCTCCTAAACCTGATAGACTTCTTTGAAGCAGTCAACAAAGCCATAGATGAGGGTAAGGTAGCTCACACAGCCTATCTAGATCTCGCCAAAGCTTTTGGCACCATCCCCCATTCTGGAATTATACATAAAGTCACTAAACTAGGTATAAATCCGTATGTCACAAGATGGGTTGCCAACTGGCTCACTAACAGAACCCACACTGTGAAAGTAGCAGACTCCAAATCCAACTTCAGACCAGTGACAAGTGGAGTACCACAGGGTTCAGTCCTGAGTCCTCTCCTGTTTAGTATCTACTTTTCTGAAGTACAAGCTAACACAGAAGGTCTTTGGCTAATGAACTTTGCAGATGACTGTAAACTAGGAGCCATATTCAAAACTCCTAATGATGTGGACATCCTACAAAAGGGCCTCACTGAGACAGATGCCTGGTGTCAAAGCCATAGCATCAAGCTCAATGCCAAAAAGTGCATTGTCATCCCCTTTGGTAAAAACTCTTTACCCACGAGCTACCACATAGGTGGTAGTCTACTTAACACTGAAAGTGTGATAAGAGACCTTGGGACATAGGTGGACAGTAGTCTCTCCTTTGATAATCACATCTTCATAGTAGTCAGGAAATCCTTCTACATGGCACACCTCATCACAAACAGTTTCTCATCCAGGAAAAAAGAGGTCATTGTTCCCCCTCTACACGTCACTCATTAGAACCATTATAGAGTACAATGCCCCTTTTGGTATGTACCTCACAAGACATCTACAACAACTGGAAAGGCCGCAGAAATACCTCACAAAAAGAATTACCAGCCTCAAGCTGATGCCCTATGCAGACCGTCTCAAAAAACTCCAGCTTTACTCCGTCACATATCGCCTACACAGAGGCAATCTCTGCCTAACCTACAAAGCTATGTCAAACCCAGAACTGTTGGACATGCTCCAGTTAAAGGAATCCCAATCCTTCCAAGCTACACACTCTAGGGACCTAAACCTTGTCACCATAATAAACAGAACATGCTGGAGGGATAGATTCCTGTCCCAAAGACTTCCCATACTCTGGAACAAGAGTTCCATTCTGTTAGGGATAGTATGATCCATGCACTCATGTAAGTGCTTATGAAGTGCATCTGTGTAGGATTCAGCAGTCATACCTTTATTGTCTGTCTGCATGGGTGTTGTGAAGTTTGCCACGTCTGTCTTAAGAAGCGTGAAGTTGGCTTTGGAGAAATTTTTTACAGTGGTTTCCCTAATGAGGGCGGGGGCAGGATGTGGATGTCTAGGGTGATTTGCTTGTGGTCGGATCTGACCAACAAGAAATTGATTTCTGGTGTGGAACACCGGTCATCCATGTTGGTAATGACCAGGTCTAGGCTATTGCTGCCCCTGGTTGGGGTGTGGATAAGTTGATCCAAGGCATTGGAATTTATGAATTCCAGAAAATGTTGAGCAAAAGAGTTGGTACATGAGTAGTTTTCCCAGTTAATGGTGAGGAAGTTGAAATTGCCCATTATTAGGGTGTTAGGTTGTGCCCTAATATTTTCCAGTGTATCAAGAAATGAGGAGTGGGAATCCTGGCGCATGGTGGGACATCTGTAGCAAGTTACAATTTGGATTGCGGTCTTGCCCTGAGTTAGTTGCACTTGGATAATCTCAGATGCATTATGCTGAGCAACTAGCCTGGAGGTCTGGATATCCTTAATGAGTATGGACACGCCTCCGCCTTTAGTGTTTCAGTCCAGGTTAGGTGGCTGTTTGGAGTCTAAGTTTGGTCATCACAGTTTTCAAAAAGGTAGAAAAGAGTAACATTAGGGGAAAAAATCATCAGTTTGGAGTAAGGCATCAATATCTTTAAAGAAAAAAAATTAACAACTTAGAGTATGTAGGGAGAATGTCTGGTAAACAGGAGTACAAGGTACTGTTGCTGATGCAGAACTACAGTAGTTTTATTTACAGTGAATTTAGCTAGTATCATAGAAGCATGTGCATTTTATCTCATGAAAATTTTGAATAAAACACATTTCAAGAATCAGAATGCACTTGTTTCCATCTTCTTCTTTTTCTTCTCTCAGCTCCTCCCATTAGAGGTCACCACAGCGGATCAACTGTTTCCATTTCTTTCTGTCCTCTGCATCTTGCTCTGTCACACCAACCACCTGCATGTCCTCTCTCACCACATCCATAAACCTTATTTTAGGCCTTCCTCTTTTCCTGTTAGCTGGCAGCTTCATCCTTAGCATCTTTTCCCCAATATACTCTGCATCCCTCCTCAGCACATGTCCAACCCAACATAATCTTGCCTCCCTGGCTTTGTCTCCAAACCTTCCAACCTGGGCTGACCCTCTAATATACTTATTCCTAATCTTGTCCATCCTCATCACACCCAGTGCAAATCTTAACATCTTCAACTCTGCCATGTCAAGCTCTGACTCCTGCCTTTTTGTCAATACCACTGTCCCCAACCCATATAACATAGCTGGTCTCACTACCCTCTTGTAGACCTTCCCTTTCACTCTTATTGGTACTCATCTGTCACAAATCACTCCTGACACTCTTCTCCACCCACTCCAGTTTGCCTGTACTCTCTTCTTCACCTCTTTTCCATACTCACCATTACTCTGAACTGTTGATCCCAAGTATTTAAACTCATCCACCTTCGCCACCTCTACTCCCTGCATCCTCACCATTCCTCTATCCTCCCTCTCATTCACACACATATATTCTGTCTTAGTCCTGCTGACCTTCATTCCTCTTCTCTCTAGAGCATATCTCCACCTCTCCACAGTTTCCTCAACCTGTTCCCTACCCTCACTACAGATCACAATATCATCCGCAAACATCATAGTCCACGGGGACTCCTGTATGATCTCGTCTGTCAACCTATCCATCACCATTGTAAATAAGAAAGGGCTCAGAGCTGATCCTTGATGTAATCCCACCTCCATCTTAAACGCATCTGTCACTCCCACCATAGACCTCACCGCCATCACACTACCCTCGTACATATCTTGTACCACTCTTACATACATCTCTGACACTCCTGAGTTCCTCATACAATACCACAACTCCTCTCTATGCACCCTGTCATATGCACTTGTTTTCATGATACTTGCTATATTCTGGGAAAATATTTCCACAAAACAACATGTCTCATGTATAGTAGTAGTAGTTCTAGTTGTAATGGTAGTTATAGTTGTAGTAGTATGCTTGTTGTTGTGTCATTATTATTATTATTATTATTATTAGTAGTAGTAGTAGTAGTAGTATTAATGCATATTGCATTTTTATTATTGTGTTCTATTTTTATGCATGTTTTGCATAATGAACAACCGCTTCAGTACTACCCGTACTGTACATTAGTCTCACTGCAATTCTACTGTTTTATGCATATTCCCTATAGCAGCTCCTCTACAGTTATTTCACATGCTCTCCAATTCTAAGTCTACAGCAACAACACCATGGTAGTCTTGTAGCTATATCTTGCACTCATGAATCTGTCATTTTAAATAAAAATATACCTTTATACTTTTTCTACCTAGGATATAACTGAAAAGGGTAAGAAGAACAACTTACCTATCCAGAAAACAAATAACAAATAAATAAATAAATAAATAAATATTGTTCCTTTCCACAGTAAATGTCCCACAAAATGAACTAAAAAGTAGAAGGGATACATAGGGCAGCAAGGAATAACAAAAACAGATTGCATATGCAAACTGCACTCTCATTTATTCAGATAACAAACGGGTATTAAATAATAAATGCATGTAGCAAGGAATTTGAGTAAATGACTTTGTGATGCATATCTATCAATATTTTCCAGAGAGATATTCAAATGAAGCACATCATACGCAAAAAGATGATCAGAAACAGACAAACAGGGCGGCCATTCTGTCATGGATAGTCTGCAGAGCCACCATACTAGCAGTGGGGCAGAGACATTAATGGAGATTCTGTTCTCTTTATAAAACAATACTCTTTTCTGTTAGATTAAAAGGCCCAAACAATGTACTCTAAAATTGACACACAGAGTGATTTTAGAGGGATGGAAACAAAACTATCTGAGAAAGCACAGTAATGTAATAGCCTGATAAGTGAATTGAAATACACTCAGTAAGTAGCTAATGTAGTAGAGAGGTCCCTTATAATTGTTTTAATTTTTTTTTATCTATTTAACTCATTTACAATATATACACAGAAAAGAAGAAATTCAGCATCATATATTGTTATACAATGTTAGGAATTCATTGAATCATCAAGGTAATCTGATACAGTTAACAGATTAAGAGTCTTGGTATTTCAAGAGCAACATTTCAGTGCTATCCTAACAACTACAAGTCTTACTATGCTTTATAGATCTTATTCTGATCACTTCTTTTTCACTTTTACATAGTATTGCTGTTAAATTAAAAAAATTTGAGAATATAGGAACTAAATTTGATTTCCATTTTTAGTAATAACTTTTCTACCTAGTGCCAGGAGACTCTAGAACAAGTTTTGATTTTTGGTTTTTACACATAAAGGAAGTAAAAGATTAATTAGCATTATTGATACAGTTGAAGAACAATCATCATCCCATAACCCCTTATAAAACATACTTATCTCTTCCCAATATACATATTTTTCACATTCCATAAACTTGTGTGTCCAATCAGGGTTTACGTATTTTCTACCTCTCCAAAAGTAATTTGGGGATTTTATAGCATATATATATTTCCACATAAAAACGTTCAAGTGTAAACTTGAAGAAGTTTCACTAACTGATTAAAGTAACAAAGTTTTGTTCTTGGCATCTGTTGAGTAACCCAATCCACTAATATCTAAAAAATCCAACGTTTAGCATCAACATTATTATCATTTATAATTAACTAATATAACTTGGACACACTTCCATTATAGGTCACTTTACCTTTGGTGACAATATTCATGTATTCATATAATGGGGAAATAGTCTTCTGTTCCTCTTCACTCAATATTTGCAAATTAATTTAATTTCTTACTGATGGATATTATTAACTAGTTAACAGATTTATCCAGCTTACAATATTTCATTAAATATTCTCCTGACATACTTAGCTTTTCCTTTTTCAAAGCAACCATACCATAATACTAATCCATTCCTTTTTAGTAAATTCATTTTAACAATGTTCTGATTTCTTTAAATCTAGAGGTGTGTGCAATGGGAAAGCAAAACATTTCCATTTTGACATTAATGGTGTTTAAAATCATATTTAACTGTTTTAAGAATTGATTTCATAAATGCAGAGTCAAAAGATTGAAATTAATTTCATTATAAGGTAAATGTTATTAACCTGTTGAAAAGATTGTAACATATTTCTAATTTATCATATTTGATAAACGTATAAGAATTTAATAATGGTTTTCCATTGACTGGTGTAAGTTGAGTCTATCCAGAGAATAATATAGTTAAAATTTGCAGCAACAGAATAAGATTATACATCTGGAAAGCTAATATCACCATACTCCCTTAATCTTATATGATTTCTAAAAGCAGTTCTTGGCTTTTTAGGATACCATAAGTATGAAGTTAACATTTTTTTCAATTTTCTTTAAAAGTTTTCTTGGTCTGGTATTAAAGCTATTGAATGCAATATGTATATAATCTTGGGTAATATAATCCTTTTAATCAGAGCTAAACTATCCTCAAAAGTAAATAAAAAATCATTCCATTTTTTAATAAGAAGTGGCACTTCTTCAATAATTTTTTTCAAAATTATTAATAATCTTATTCACATCTTGATAGATTTTATTCCTAAATATTTTAATTCTTTTCCATCCGAGTTATATTTACATTTATTTTAAACTTACTATATAACAATTGATTTAAATTTACTATCTAGTAATTAACACTTACATTTCAGTTTTATTATTAAAATTTCAGCAGGGATACTTCTTAAAACTTTTCAATTTCCTCATCTAGTTCTTCAATTGAATAATTTAAATCTCCTAGAATTAACAAAATATCATCTGTAAATGGCTGGTATTTTAGATTGACAGTCCTTGTTAATTGAGAAGCCATCATTTTTTCCATTGCTTCTTATACTATTAGTTAAGGGTCTGTTTAAAGTGGATCCTTGAGAAATATAAAATCCAGATTTAACATATGTTTTGGAGTCTCTATAGATGTCTTTTAATATTTCAATAAATAGTTCTAGAAATGCAAATGATTCTGAAGTTTTAAATAAGTAACTCCAATCTATAGAATCAAAAGTTCTTTCAATATCTAAGCAAATTAAGGCCAATTTCTTGTTCATTCCTTTTGCTAAATCTAAGACAGTTACTACACTTTTTATATTATCATACACTAATCTATTGACTACAAATCCTGTTTGATCTATATTAATGAATTTATCTACTATATATTTTAATCTTGTAGTGAAGATGGAAGTAAATATTTTATAGTCTGCATTTAATAATGAAATAGGTCTATATATTTTGGATTTTAAAGGTTGCCATAGCTTGGGGTGGTAGTAGGGATAAGCTTCCACTATCTATAAAATGCCCCAACAGCATGCACCTCTAATAGCCTCTAACAACCCAAGTCCAACTCATGGCCTTCATGTTTGGCTTAGTTTTTAAGTCTGGCAAAACCATTTATAATGACAGGTAAAGGGACAAAGGTGCATGATTGGTGCCTTAAAACCAGTTGCTTTGGGCAGGTAAGGTTCATCAGCCTGGGAAGGCAGCCCATCTTGGACAAGGTAAACTCCAATTTAAAACCTCTGCTGCCTTGCGGCAATTCCTAGTCATGGTGAAGTCTATGGGAGTAAACCCCGAGGAAAAATCTGGAGACTCAGCCCCAAAGGCAGTTTGAGTCTATACTTGACTTCACTCTGGTGACTTTTGTGATGACACTCATGCCAAGTTGTACTAGCCTTGCCTTTCCTTGTGGATTGCATCAATTCACTTGACTAGGCCTGCACCCTGGAAAGGACACTTCAGCTTCAATTTGTGAGTGGTGACACAACACAGGAATCAGCAGTTACCTGTAATAAGCCAGCTGACTCAGCTAGAGTAAAGTGCGGTGCCAGGGACTGTTTCTGATGATAAGAAAGATACTTTGATCTCATTGGTGGCTACTGCCTGTCTTAAGCTGGGCAGCCCCTGGCCAAATAATTGCTGCCTAGCCACAGTCCTCTTGCTCCACTGGATGTATGAGGCTTAGGGCACACCCAACAGATGGATTGTTAACCATACATCTGGAAAAACAAAAATGTAACAAAATAAATCAGCCTTTAGGCTAGGCACATGGAACATAAGGACATTAACTTCTGGCCTTATAGAAGAGCTATAGAATGTCAGTGATGCTTGGAAGACAGCAGTCATTAACAATGTGCTGAGCAGATTGCAGATGGACACTGTGGCTTTTCAGGAAACATGGCTGCCATCCATTGCATGTCTCAGGGAGAAGGACTTTACTTTTTCTGGTATGGTAAGCTTCCAGAAGAGACCCCTGGGAACATGGTGCTGTTTCTGCAATCAGAAACAATGTTGTTGGTTCAGTTATACCATCAAATACAGGAAATGTATTGGATGGTATAAATGGTAAATGTAACATTTCAGCTACAAACACCAGTGGTCATGGTCTATATCTTCAGCAGTTGCTCTCCTACTTTAACTTCTACCCAGGAAGTCAAGGTCATGTTCTATGATGAACTTAGTGCTGTCATCAGTGAGGTCCCTTACCATGAATCATTATTCATTCTTGGTGATTTCCATACCAGAGTTTGCAATGAACATCACAGCTGGCCATCTTGTCTGGGACACTTCAGAACAGAACAGATGAATGAAAATGGACAACTTCTCTTTGGAATTTGTTCCCAATATGACATTTGGATAACCAACACTTTCTTCAGTGTCAAGCCCCTGCATAAAGTTTCACATCCAAGATCAAAACATTGGCATCAGCTTGACACTGTCATTACCAAACACAGCAGTTTAGGTAGTGTCAGGGTAGCACACAGATAGCACAGCACAGACTGTGATACCAATCACTTGCTCATGTGTAGTAAGGTGAACATCCAGACATGAAGGTTCTTTTGCTATTAAAAGGTAGAGAGGCCATGCATTGATATAGGCAATACTCATGACCCTTCAAAAGTATGCAAGTTTGTTCAAGCACTTAAAGAGGCATTGCCCTGCATGGATGGCATTGACACTGCCTAACATATATGACACACTGGCTATTTTCCTGTACTATCCCTGACTAACTGCTGCTTCTTCTCACTAATAACCACCTGCCTCAACTAGCCTTCCCTACGAGATCTGCTTATTATGTATCTTTGACTGAATTCTTCATATATACACCTATATCTCATCACTGCTTACTGCTCTGGCCATGCTTAATGGCAGTATAGCAGTTAACATTGCAAAAAAAGAAAAACAAAAACTGTTTTCCCCTATTCTATACAAATCAGCTCTAATCAATACTATTTTCTATGTTGTTTTTAGTGTACAACTTATTGGTACTTCTTCCTTGATTGTATTTTGCGTGTGTTCTTCTGTATACTTTTTCAAGTTTGTACTTATATGGGTTTTTATTGTATATTGTTTTATTGTATATTGCTTGTTGTGTTGCACATGGAGCTTTTCTCCCTGGGCCTCTACTGAAAATGGACATGTATCCAGCTAGACTAGCCCGGTCAACAAATGTAAAATAAAATAAAATAAATAAATAAATAAATAAAGCTATGTCAAACCCAGAGCTGTTGGACATGCTACACCTAAAGAAATCCCAATCCCTCTGAGCTACATGCTCTAGGGATCTAAACCTTGTCACCACAATAAACAGGACATGCTGGAGGGATAGATTCCTGTCCCAGAGACTTCCCATACTATAGAACAGGCTACCAATCTATGTCAAGCAAAGTTCTTCATTAGCACTCTTCAAGAAAAATCTTGATGAAAGGATGGGAAATAGGAAATACACCCCGTGTATCACTTCTGTGTCTCTGCTTGACAGTAGCACAGGAAAATAACTTTCTTGGGTGGCGTAAGCCAGGGAACCTTGTTGGCTAGGCTTATGTAGGCCCTTGGGCTGATAGCCTAGTACCTACCTATGAACCTATGAACTAGCAACAGATGGGAAAAAACTACAGGATGTTATCTGTAAAACAGCAATATTGATTTTTAGGAAGAAGACAGTGAAGTGTGCTGATTGGTTTGAAGCCCACAGTGAAGTATTGGCACTCCTGATTGAGAAAAAGAGACAAGCACTGTCTACATATAGGTCCTTGCTTAATAGGGAGATGTTGCAGACAGTCCTGTGTGCTTGAAGTCAAGTGTGGCAGGTAGCTTGGTGGTGTGTAAACCATTATCACCTCAAACTTTGCTTGGTCCATCACAAAGGAAGATCACCCCATTTAAGTTGGCCACAGGTGAGGTCTTGAAGGACAGAACCAAGCAAATGGAATGCTGGATGGAACACTACTCAAAGCTGTATGTCAGAGAGACTATAATTATGGAGAGAGCTCTGAATGCCATTGACCATCTGCCAACTATGACTGAACATGATGCTGAGCTCACCTTGGAGAAACTCAGTGATGCACTAAAAGCACACTCATATTCCCTCAGAAATCCTTAAATCTGCCAGTGGTACCCTAATCTCAGAGCTACGTGCAAAACTTTGACAGTGCTAGAGAGAAGGTAGTGTACCACAAGATATGAGGGATGGTAACATAGTTACATAAGACTAAGGGTAACAAAAGTGTGGCAACAGCTATTGTGGCATCTCCCTTCTCTGTACCATGGGGAAGGTGTTTGCATGCATTGCTCTGAAGATGCTCCATATTCTTTCAGACAGAGAGCTTACCACAAGTCTCAGTGTGGGTTCAGAGCTGAATAGTCGACTGTAAACATGGGTTTCTCTGTTAGGCAACTACAAGAAAAGTACAGGGAGTAGAGCAAACTTTTGTATGCTGCCTTCATTGATCTGACCAAGGCATTTGACCTCGTCAGTTGGAAAGGTCTGTTTGTGATTCCTCCATTAATTATGGTTTAGCATTATCAGGGCCTTCCATGAAGGCATGAAGAGGACCAGCATATACGACAAATCCACATTTGAACCTTTGAAGATTCTCGGTGTACTGGCTCCAACATTGTTTGCTATCTTCTTTTCATTTCTGTTGAAATTTGCTTTTTGAACTGATGCAGAGAGTATCTTTCTCTGAACCAGAATGGATGACAACCTCTTCAAATTGTTGAGGCTTGGATCAAAGACCAGGGTGCTTAGGAAGTGTCCGAGGAAGTTTCTTTTCACTGATGAATCAGTTATTGTGGCTCACACTCAGCAATAACTTCAGTCACTCATGATTCGCTTTGCGGATGCATGAATGGAATTTAGCTTCACAGTCAGTTTAAAGAAGATTCAGGTAAAGACCCAGATGATAGGACAATGAGCCATCAATCAAGGTGAACAACTATGAGCTGGAGGTTGTCCATGGGTTTGTGAATTTAGGCTCTACAATCTCTGTCAACTTCTCATTTGATTACAAGATCAACAAGCACATTGTAAAAGCTGCAACAAAGTTTTTCAGGCTTAAAAAGAGAGTATGGGCTAATAATAACCTCACTGTGCACACCGAGGTGCAGGATTACACAGCCTGTGTTTTGAGCACATTACTGTATGCTAGTGAAACATGGACTCAAAACATGAGCAGTGGCTCAATGTATTCCATATGCACTGCCTTAAGTGCATACTTGGTATCTTATGGCAAGACTAGATCCCCAACAGCATAGTGCTGAGCGGATGGGCACCACCTCCATGTTCACCTTCCTCAAAAAGAGATGTATGCACTGGTTGGATCATGTCTCATGCATGACAGATGGCCAAATACTGAAAGACCTCAATTTTAAAGAGCTGGAGTCTGGAATGAGGCTGAAAGGGTGACCCAAATTGTGCTGAAAGGACATATGCAGGCATGACCTCAGCACTCTATCAATCAGTGTGAACACCTGGTGTTCTCTCACCTCAGACAAGATTGCTTATGTATGAAACCACTTTGGCATGGAGACCACAGGACAGGAAGGCCCTCAGGAAGATCCATGTCCATGATACCAGACCAACATCTCTTTACTGCTATTTAGAATGTGGAAAGGACTGCCACTCCTAGGTTGAACTGCACAACCACAGAAGACACTGCTTGAATCAGTCCAATAGAGGTGCAAACCCATGATGCTTTGGGATTGAAAGATGCCTACTATTTTAGGTCTGTATGAGGAACCTAACTTAGTATCCCTTCTTCATTTAAGTGTAGGTGAGATTACAAAACATTTCCATGAGGGAGAAGTTATTTTCTCACTCTGAATTATCCTGAAAACATCACTCAGTAATTATGAAAATATTTAACAGAAGCAGACTATATAATTCCATACTTAAACCATCTAACAATGCACGAAAAGCACTGTCTTCTGGAAAAGCTGCTGGGAAAGATGGTATTCCCTCAGAAATCCTTAAATCTGTCAGCAGTGCCATAGTCTCAGAGCTGCATACAACACTTTGCCAATGCTGGAGAGAAGGTAGTACACCACAAGATATGAGGGATGCTAACATAGTTACTATCTACAAGAATAAGTGTGACAAAAGTAATTGTAAACCTTTGCAGCATCTTCCTTCTCTGTGCCATGGGAAAGCTTCTTTAAGTTCTGTTAGGGTAATAGGCATATTCATCAGAGATATTTGTTATTCATTAAGTTTATTAGTAATATTTTTCCTTAAATACTTCTCAATTTTGCAATCAATGGTATTTTTTTTTATCTTTATTAAGATCCTCATTTTTTTAAATATTAAGTATTTCCTTTATGTCTGTAGTAATCTTGTTAGTGTGAAGATTTTGGATATTATTGATTTGTGCCTTGTTGCTTAACATCTTACTACTATTAGCTAATCTATGTAATTTTTTTGAAGTCATCGCATAACTGTGCAATTTTACTTTCTCTACATTATGCTTTAAAACTGCTTGACACTTTGTTGTTAATTTGTTTAATGACTTCAGTGTTATCTAATTTCTTTGTTGTTCAGACCTTGCTTTGTGTATTTCCTCATGTATTTCTAACAGCTGTTTATGTCACTCTCATTTTATTACTAGCCCATTTTCCCATTCTACCTTTAATATACATTTCTAAAGACTACCATAGTATGACTTCGCTAACCTGAGCATTATCATTCAAAGATAAAAAAATCTCAATTTGTTGCATAAATTTCTTTTAAAGTATAATATGACACACTTATCCACCATTTTAATTTAGTTGTATATAAGAAGCTACTGCATTCCTCCAACACTATCTTAACATTCCACATTTTTTGAATTCTTCCTTTCTACAAACTAAGCAACTGAAACTCATAAATAAAAAAAAAACCAACCTTTTGCCCCCAGAAAATGGATCAAAGCTCCAAAGGCAGTCGTGTTTCCATAGTCATAAAGGATATGCACACCTCCAAACTAGTAGCCCAGCATAACGCATTGGAGATACTTCAGGTACAACTAACAGTGTGTAAGATGGCAATTCAGGTCATAGCCTGCTATAGGTCCCCAACCATGTCCCAAGACTCTCATTCCACATTCCTAAGCACCCTGGAAACTATTAGGGTCCAACCCAGCACTCTCATACTAGGTGGCTTCAACTACCCCTCCATCAACTGGGAAAACTACTCATGCCATGCACCAATACACTTGCCCAATGCTTTCTGGAATTCATTAATTCCAATCCACTGGTCCAGCTCATTCTTACCCCCACTAGAGGAAGCAACATCCATGACCTGGTTATTACTAACATGGGCAACCATTGCTCAACACCAATAGTCAATTCCTCCCTGGTTAGATCTGACCACAAACTAATTACCATGGAAATGCACATCTCACACACACCACCAGCAAAGGTAACTACCATGAAAAACTTCTCCAAAACTGACTTTGGGCTCCTAAACACAGAGGCGGCTAACTTCACGGCACCCATGCAAATGGAAAATAGGTGCATGACTGCCAAATCATACACCAATGCACTGTATGAACATGTACATATATGCATGGAACTAGCCATACCCAACAGAACCAAGATGCTCTCCTGCAAAAAAATGCAAGCAAATCTGGAGGTCCTCTGCATTAACAAACTCTACAGCAGAAGGAAGAAACTGTTGCAGAAAAAGGTAAAGTCCCAAGACTGGAAAATCTCCCTTATTAACCTCAACAAAAAGTTGAGATCCCTCATCAAAACCTCTAAAGCTAACTATGAAGGCAGAATTGCAGTAGACACTAAAAACAACCACAAAGCCTTCTACAGTTATATCAAGAATGTCCACGGCAATACCCAGATTTGCTCTGAGTTACTGCACAATGGTACCTCTGAGCCAACAGATATTGCCAACATACTGGCCGACAGATTCAGTGCCAACTTTACCGCTCTCTTCCCCCCGAAGGACCAATCACAATACTGGAAGAATGCCTGGCACCCAGCATTAGTGCAGCACAGGTTAAAGTTGTATTGTCAAGGCCAAGAATACAGCTTCCATAGGACCCGATAATATCCCTGGCTGTGTTTTACATGAACTACAAAATTAACTGGCACCACATCTGTGTGCCCTGTTCAATCACAGCCTCACCTCAGACTTTGTCCCTACTGAATGGCGCACTGCTGCAGTCATCCCTCTCCATAATGGGGGAGAGACTACAGACCCTGGGAATTATGGTGCCATTAGCCTGATGAGTCTGATATGTAAGGCTATGGAGTGCATCATCATGGACCTAATTAACAAGGATATAAGGAATCTCCAAACTCTGGATCTCACTCAGTTTGGTTTTGTGAAGGGTAGATCATGCCTGCTCAACCTAGTTGACTTCTTTGAGTCAGTCACCAGAGCTGTGGATGAGAGCAAGGCAGTTCATACAGCCTACCTCGATCTGGCCAAGGCCTTTGATACTATTCCCCACCTAGGAATTATTGATAGACTCACCAAACTAGGCATCAACCCCTATATCACTAGGTGGGTTGCACATTTGCTCATAGATAGAACCCACAGTGTGAAAGTAGCAGACTCCAAGTCAGACTGCTGACCAGTCATGAGTGCAGTCCCACAGAGATTGGTCCTGTGTCCTCTACTGTTTGGCATCTACTTCTCAGAAGTCCAGCCCAACAAAGAGGGACTCTGGCTGACCAGGTTCGCTGACGATTGCAAGCTGGGAGCCATTATTAACTCCCCAAGTGTGTAGACATCCTACAGAAAGGCCTCACTGAGACCATCGTCTGGTATCAAAACCAGGGCCTTAAGCTTAATGCCAAAAAATGTGTCTTCGTTCCCTTTGGAAAAAACTCAGTTTCCACTAATTACCACATTGATGGTAGCCCACTGAACACTGAAGGCATTATAGGAGATCTGGGGACACAGGCTGACAGCAACCTCTCCTTTGACCACCACATTGCCACTATGGTCAGAAAATCTTTCTATGTGCCACATCTCATTACCAAGGGTTTTGCATCCAGGAAGAAAGAGGTCATCATCTCTCTCTACTCTTCCCTCATTAGACCAGTCATTGAGTATAATGCCCCATTTGCCATGTACCTCAATAAACACCTGTAACAGCTGGAAAGGCCAAAAAATTACCTCATGAAGAGGATCCTAGGTCTTAAACACATGCCCTACATGGACACACTCAAAAAACTCCAGCTTTTCTTTGTCTTGTGTCATCTATTAAGAGGCATCTCTGCTTGACTTACAAAGCCATGTCTGACCAGCCCTGTTAGAAATGTTGTACCTAAAGAAATCTCAATCCCTCCACACCACACCCTCCAGGGACCTCAACCTCATTACCACAATCAGCAGAACATGCTGGAGGGACAGGTTCATAACCCAGAGACTGCCCATGCTCTGGAACAGACTTTCCATACATGTCAAGCAGAGCACCTCACTAGCCCTTTTTAAGAGAAATCTTGATGAGTGGATGGGAAATAGAAAGTTCACCATGGGGATCACTCCAGTGTTTCTGCTTGGCACTGAGAACTAATGGTGACATGATGCCAGGGCACTTCTATGGGATAGGCTTCTAAAGGCTCCAGGGCCATTGGCCTAGTACACACCTATAATGAAGTCTACAACTGTAAATGTATGTATTACTAATAAAACATAGCCTGTCATGCGTACCAAAGTTCCTAGTCTACCTATTGAATATACAGACTACTATACTGTCTTTCTGCCTACCAATATCTAAAAACTGATGCAAAATAGCCAAAAGCTACTGTGACTTAAACATAATTAATACAAGTTAAAAATAACAAGAAACTATTAATTTAATCATGTGTTTTGCCATTTAAAACTATTCCCCCATTACTAAATGAAAGTTTAATAGTCATTTTCTAGTAATTACAAATATTAAATGATCCCAAAAATAGTGTACTATATACCTATTATGTAATACTAGTATAAATTATCCATGAATATTCCTAAATTATGTGCTCATTCAACATTATTATAATTAAATCTCTTAATAAATAAGTAGAACAAACTGTGACCTATAGAGATAAAGATATCTGTAAACTTACAGATAGCATGTAATCTTATCACACTAAACTATTATATGGAAGAAAAATCAGTGCATGTATATATTCATCATGCTAAAAGGTGCACACATAATGTATAGATCTAACAAAAGTTCTGAATTATTTTTAAAAGAACACGTGTCTATATCGTAAAATTGTGTAACGCTATTAATATGATAAATATCAAAGTATTTAAAAATCCTTTAGATTATTAAACTAAATCATAAAAATATGTATATTACTTCTGAGGTCAAACAGAATGGGCTGGATTCAATAAAATCTACATGTTGTGCTAAGACTGTGTGCATATCGCTGAGAGATGCGCACATGATAGCTCGCCGTTTTCTATTCAGTAAGTGGATCTACACGCTATGTAGAGCCACACAAACAAGATAAACATTGTGGCATGCTGATTACAGCATAAGCAGCTGATCTGTATGCTAATCAACCAATCCAAGATGGAAGAGCTAGTCAACAAGCAATCATGTAGCCTTACTGCAGATTTTGCCTGTGAATTCCAGTACCTATTAGAATACAGCCACTAAAACTAGTCTACATGGAAAGAATGTTAGGGGCTGCTGCAGCTGTTATTCATGTGCAACAGGCTCATGTCTGTGCTGCTGCAGCTGCTGCTAATAGACCTCAGCCAAGAAAGAGAAAGGTATTTAGACCACATTTAATATTACATGATCTGCATGAGGTGGAAATTGTACAGCACTACAGGGTAGATAGAGACAGACTACAGGAACTCTGCAACCACTGTCTTTGTCAACTGAAAACAAGGGGAAACTGAGGGGAACCAATACTGGTGGAGACTTATGTATGTGTAGCACTTACAATTCTAGCTACAGTAACCTTCTAGAGACCAAAAGCAGCTGTGCTGGGGGTGTCACAGGCATCAGCATCCAGGATCCTACATCACTTCCTGAATGCTATACTACCACATGTCAGTGACTACATACATTGTCTCCATACACTTGAGGACAGATTCACAGCTATGCAGGATTTCTACCCTGTAGCACACACTACCTTGAAGTCTTGGGTGCCATAGACTGCATGTACATTGAAATCAAAGCACCACCTAGGGAACAGGGAAGGGTGTACATAAACAGAAAGGGCTTCCACTCCATTAACTGCCAGGTCATATGTAATGCTAAGGGAATCATCCTAAAAATGTGAGCTGATAGCACACACACTCACCACCTAATGGGTCAAAACCTTTATTCTATGCACATACATACAGTAACACTGATGTCAGGCAATGCTCTTATCCTTTACTTACCCATGTAATGGCTGAGTACTGCTAGCATCAGACAGAGACAGCCCTAAATTAAAACTCTTGTAACTGCTGGACTTCCAATGTAAGTGCTGAACCTGGAAAAGGAAAATAAATGGCTAAGAACACAAATTAATTGCATATGCTTGCATACTCTTACTTGTTAAAGTATAAGGTGGGTAATTTTTACAACAATGACATCAGTATGTGACAGCACTGAATTATGTTAATACATTTGTTCTCTATCAACTAACAGGATTCATACATCAAAGATTCACACATTCGTACCTTCCAAACGTAAAGATTTTCACAGAAAGTCCAGGCTTTGGCCTCATTTTCATACTGGCAAATCATTAAACATTGAAGTTAGAAAAATGACAGCTATTTCAGTTTCAGACTTCATATCCCTCAGAAAATTCATGGTAATGCAAAACCTGTTATTCTATCAACTTTTTAAATTGCCTCTATTTTTGGGCCCTTGCCCCACTTTTATGTGTCCATTTTTCTTGGTCTAACAGGTTGAGAGGCATGTAAACATTACAAAAACCTATAGGAAAGCAGTACAATTTGCAAAAGAGCATCACAAGCACATGTATACTAAGCAATCAATCAGCTATGCACCTTGGGCATCAGACAAAAGACTTATGTATCTCTAAATCCAAAAGAGAGAAAATCAAGGGATACAGCACAGTTATCATTTGCAGTGTTGTGTGTGTGTGTGTGTGTGTGTGTGTGTGTGTGTGTGTGTGTGTGTGTGTGTGTGTGTGTGTGTGTGTGTGTAGGGGGGGGCAGGAAGCCAAGGCTGACACAAAAGGTAGTGAGTATGTGTGAGTAAGAAATAGGAACAGTTAGACATTTGGATCAAATGGCCATTGAGACAGAATAAACTGTAAGCCTCACAAGTGACTTACGTAACTGTTATGTATGTGTGTGTCTTTATAGGCAGTCAAGGGGAAATATGTGTGAGTGTCTGCAAGAACACAGCCAAACTCTGTGCTAGCTCCACATCCTTGTATGTCAGACAGGTGTGAGTTATGAATGGTAGAGGTAATGGTTCATCATCAGCATCCCCGACTAGAAGAACTGGCTCAGCCAGGAGTTGCACTGGCACATCCATGCCCATGGTCAGATGCACTGCTGCTACCTGAATGTGACTGATGTCTTCTGGACAAGTTCTCCTCACAAGTATACCCAGGACCATAACCCTATGGCCTACCTCATCTGGGAGTGGACACCCCAATTACTGATGGAGCAGTGGAAGTAGTGCCACTATAGAAGCATGATAGGGTATGGCCACACTGGCTTACATCAGATGATTATGCTGATTTATGTCCATGTGGATGCTATCCCCCTCCCAACAGATGTTCCATCACAGACACTGCACATTTCATCATGTCATTCATCTGATCTATTGAATCAGCAACATGGTGAAGGCAGTAATGCATGTCAGCCTCTGCCACATCTGCAACCTTAAGCATTTCCTTCAAGATCCTGTTGGAATGTGCCTGCACCTCCATGATGGCTCTAAACATACATCAAGTGGTATCTAAAGACACACCATGATCAGGGGGAGAGTGGACAGCAGGCCTCCTCTGAGCACACCTAACAATCCTCCTGCATCGCACCTCACCCACACTTTGGCTACAGCCAAAGTCAACCAGCACTAAAAGTACAAAGTAATCACACTGCCATGATCAAGTGTGTCACCCTTCACCTGCCCAATATCTGAGGGCTCACTTGAATAGGTATGCGTAGGCATACTGGCTGTGTCTGATGGAAATACAGGGGATGGCTGAATGTCAATCTCAGTGTCACATTCAACCTCTGCACCCCTCGCATGTGCCTGTGTTTGGCCCCCATCATCATCACAGTCTGCCAGTACTCTGACATTAGGTGGATAAAGTCCTGCACTTCCACTGTCAGGATCACCTGCGATAATAAGCAACAAACACAGGAAAAAAAATAACACCTACACTATAATTTAATATATGCTAACAAACTAACACCAGTGCCACTATCACAGATGGTACAGCAATACACACACACTAATGACACCCACCTCACACATATAGATAAATGCATATATGACACATATCATCAATATTCAAATAAAAATGTACGCTTACCATGTACAAATGAACCACACATGTCAAGGGGGTGTGGCCTAATGGTTAAGGTGTTTGCCTTACAAACACAAGGTGCAGGGTTTGAATCTCACAAAGGATAATTGGCTAAGCTTAAAATGGCTCGCAAGGGCAATTAGCTTAATACTAACCTATAAATTAAGGATGATGGCCCTTGAAGAAGTTGAGCAAAAGGTAAGGACACAATCACCACAATTCCAATAACATGGGGGAACCAAATATTTGCCTTTTTGTGTCCATTAACAATACTTTTACCTGAAACTTGGCTGACACGTCCACCCAAATCCCATGTGTAATGAAGAAAAATGTGTTGTTAACTGTACCAGTTTATCATTAGGTTCAAACCACCCCCCCCAAAAAAAAAATTACAAATTAAAACAGCAATGAGCTATTGCTTACAATATTTTACTATACAATAAAATGTTATAAATTGACGTATGCTTACTTGGAAGCTCATCCTGGGATATACTTGTCTTCCACAGAATCATCAGCATCAACATCAGTCACATGCTGCTGTGCACTTTCCACTGAGCTTTCTGATAGTGGACAGGAACTGTTCATTAAATTAGCCAGATTTGCTGCAAATCAACCTTACAAATCCCATCACTGTCTCTCATTAAAGGCTTTACACTGGCCTGTATTTTCCAACTTACTGCCTCAATCCAAACTCCTTATAGCCACAATATATTAAACAATCCTATATCCTGCCCATCCCTTGCAAATTCTCTGACACTTTATACTCCTCAACACCCACTAAGAAGTACTAATCAATACTTTCTTGAAGTTCATAAGCCAAACAAAACCTTTCAGAAAATACTCTATTGTCACTCAGTCACAAAAAATTGGAACACACTCCCTTTAGCCCTTAGACAACTTAAAGACAAAAATGCCTTCAAGAAACAGCTTAAATCTTTTTTCCTATCAAATTGGATATGTTCATGCTCTAAACTAATATCTAAGAAACATTCAGGGATAACCTAACTTAACTGTATCACTTCTAGCTCTCTCTCTAACTATTACCTACACTATTTTTCCATTATATTACATACTAGTTAGCTCATGTTACACTCAATTCCCATAATCCCTTATTACTGTTCTTTAATTTATTTATTAACTTTCAAAGTTAACATAACTTTATCTGTATATTTACTTACTTCATGCCTAGTACCTTGGTTCAGCAATGTATTGACCTTAGTCTTACCATATTTCTGCTTAGTTTCTTGCCATACTACGTGAACGTTTCCATATATGTATTGCATTGTATTTCCATCCATTCTGTATATTCCTTTATTGCGTGTTATGTAATTACTTCAGAAGTCTGTATACTTAAAATGTGATATGTGTTTATCTTTGCTCTTCCAATTTGTTTACTTAAAACTGTTTTTTATTTTTTTTTGGGAGCTTTTCTCCTCAGATCTCTGCTGAAAAAGGGCTTCTAAGAACCCAGATAGACTAACCCAGTTAACAAATGTAAACATAAATAAATAAATAAAGTTGGTGACAGTGGTGGCTCTGTAGCAGCACCCTCTTGTAGCCAGCTCTTCATGGGCAACTGCAGCTGCTCTCCTCCTGATGAAATCATATCATTGGCCCTATGACACACCTGAAGTCTTACTGTGCCCCCTATAACATTGACATCATTCACTGTCTGGTTCCAAATTTGCATTCTGTCAGACATATCCCCATGTCCTCTCTCAAGCAGGAAGGCACCATGTCACCTAAATGCTTGGACAATTACATCATTTTTAGAGTCACTGAAAGGGGGTTTAAGGGGATTGGGGCACTTCATTGTCATAATCCTAGGTGACACAAAACAAAAGAGAAGGATACAACACATAAAAAAATTCCTGCTTTTATATATATATATATATATATATATATATATATATATATATATATATATATATATATATACACACACACACACACACACACACACACACAGACACACACACACATGTATATATATATATATATATATATATATACACACACACACACACACACACACACACACACACACACACACACACACACACACACACACACACACACATATTCTATTTTCAATATACCTCAATGGAGAAACAGTTCAGGTATGAAAAATGTAAGGTTATGTTATTGCAACATATCACATTCACACACAAACCGAGATTTGAGCCAAAACAAGGAATAACAAGGACAAACTTCTTTTAAAAAACTTGTTGCGGCAACACTCAAATGGAATTGGCTCGCCCACCCCGAAACAACAGGAAAATGACAGTTTGTACTAAGGAAGGAATAACACATTAGTCAATTGCCATAAGTGCTTTCCAAAAATTTCTCACAAAATGTGTATACATTTACAACAGAAAAGTAACTTTTATATAATAGCCAGTCACATCTGGTTGTGCCTAGTACACTCCTAGAGGTATCTATGGGCCGTCTTAGAAGCCTATCTTCCCTGTGTCACTGACAATATAGGAGATTTACATTTTACTGAAATAACATAGAAGAGTGTAAGATAGCCAGTTGTAACAATAACACTTGAGATGAAAGTTAATAAGGCTGTGTATCTGAGAAAGTATTTTTTTAATTAATTAATTTATTTATTTAAAATTTGTTGACCAGGAAAGTCCAACTAGGACAGAATCTATTTTCAGCATAGGCCTGGGGAGAAACACTCCAGATGTGTGGCTTTGGAATGCCCTGACAAAAATTCCTGTGCAAACAGTGAACTTCTAAGAAATGCATACAGATAAAATTTTCATTTTCTAATGCATATCTATACAATCTCATCAATGTTTAAGTGACACCCTGACCCCATGTGTAAAATGGGAAAGGGGGTTAATGATGGTTGGATGGATGAATGGATAGATGGATATATAAAATATTTTCTTTGTAACATGCGAACAAATCTAGTACATAACTGAAAAATTCAATCATACCTCAGGAAGAGCAGAAGTCTTCTATGCAGACAAATCCAAATTAATAGCAATCTTCTTCTGTGTTGTCCATGTACACAACTCTGCTCACCTTCAGGTTCCCTAGCTACACAGTTACCTTTTTATAGTGTAGATTCAGGCCTGTGACCAGGGTGAAGATGCAAATGAGGTATGAACTCATTAGAATTGCTGAATCCCAAACTTATGACTTTGTGTGGCTGGTGTAAATTAGTGTAAGGAGTACCTCAATGTTAGTTGCTAATGGATTGCAACTGTGAATGATATCCATTTTCATAAAGGACACCTACACCTCTCGTTTGGTGGCTACTCATGAAGCATCAGAAACCATACAAGTTTTACTCACCATAGGCAAAACTGCCATACAACTGGTCGCATGTTATAGAACACCCTCCCAATCCCAGGAATCCCATCAAGCATTCCTGAAAACACTGGAGGATATGAATGTCACACCAAACACCATCATATTGGGTGACTTCAATTACCCCAATATAGACTGGGCCCACTATTCTAGCCCTAACACCCTAGCCCAAAGATTCCTGGAATTCATAAACTCAAATGCTATGGAGCAACTGGTCACCTCTCCTACGAGGAGAGATAATATACTTGACCTGATTATCACAAACATGGGGTCCAAATGCTCCGCACCGGATATAAACCCCTCACTAGTAAGATCTGATCATAAACTGATCACGTTGGATGTACATATCCCACCCCCACCCCAGAACAAAAGACTACAGTGAAAAACTTTTCAAAAGCTGACTTTGCGCTCCTTAAGTCAGAAATGATATCCTTTAAGCCTACTGGGTTAATGGAAACCACATCCCAAAATGCTGAATCCTTCACAAAAGCCTTCTACGGACATCTCCAAGAATGCATGGATCAAGCAATCCCAACTAAAACCAAGACCCTCTCCACCAAGGGAAAACGCCCGGTTTGGTGGACCCGGCTATAAACAAACTGTACAACAAAAGAAGGAAGCTACTGCAGGACAAAGCCAAATCCCACAAGGGAAAGGCTTCCTGATCAGCACAAGTAAAAACTACGCTCTCTCATAAAACATCTAAAGCAAACTTTGAGTAAAAGATAGCCAAGTATACCAAAGACAATCACAAAGCCTTCTTCAATTATGTCAGAACCTTGGGAGGAAATTCTCAGATATGCTCTGAGCTAGTACACAATGACAAAAATTCACTGACCCTACTGACATTGCCAACATTCTGGCAGATAGGTTCAGTGCAAATTTCTCCTCCCTCACCCCCTAAAGATGAAGTAACTATCCCTGCTGAATGTAACCTACCAGTCATCACAGACACACAGGTGAAATCAGCACTCAACAAGGCAAAAAACACAGCATCTATGGGACCCGATGGTATCCCCGGTTGCGTGTTACGTGAACTCCAAGATGAACTAAACCCGCCCCTAAGAACTCTATTCAATTTTAGCCTCACTACAGGATATGTACCTGAACACTGGCGCACAGCAACAGTGGTCCCACTCCACAAAGGGGGAAATTCTACTGACTCAGGTAACTACCGCCCCATAAGTTTGACCAGCCTGATCTGTAAGGCTATGGAAAGAATCATCATGGAACTCATAAATGGCGACATTGGGGATCTGCAGACCCTTGATCCCACACAGTTCGGTTTTGTAAAAGGCAGATCCTGCCTCTTAAACCTGGTTGACTTCTTTGAGACAGTCACTAGTGCCATCGATGAGGGCAAGGCTGTCCACACTGCCTATTTGGACTTAGCTAAAGCCTTTGACACAATACCACACTCTGGCATCATTGACAAGCTCAGCAGCCTAAATGTAAATCCATATGTCACAAGATGGGTAGCAAATTGGCTAAAAAACAGAACCCATAAGGTTAAAATTGCTGGAGCCATGTCAGACTCAAAACCCATCACAAGTGGTGTCCCACAGGGCTCTGTCTTGGGTCCACTCCTATTCGGCATTTATTTCTCAGATGTGAAAGCAAATATGGAAGGATTATGGCTGACAAAGTTTGCAGATGACTGCAAACTGGGTGCCATAGTGGATTCACCTGCCGACACACACATCCTACAGAAAGGTCTCACTGAAACGGACAACTGGTGCCGGAATCATGGCCTCAAACTTAACGCCAAAAATGTATAGTCATCCCTTTGGGAAAAACAAAGTACCCACAAACTATCACGTAGACAATAACCCACTGAATACGGAAGATGTAATCAGAGACCTGGGGACTCAAGTCGATAGTGACCTCTCCTTTGACAACCATGTTGCCAAAGTGGTCAGAAAGACATTCTACCTCGCCCATCTCATCATGAAGGGATTCTCATCCAGATCAAAGGAGGTCATTGTACCTCTATATTCCTCCCTTGTCAGGCCCATGATTGAATATAATGCTCCATTTGGGATGTATCTCACCCGGCACATGCAACAACTGGAAAGACCCCAGAAGTACCTCACCAAGAGGATCATAGGTCTAAAACATGTGCCGTATCCAGCTAGATTAAAGAAACTCCAGCTCTATTCAGTAGCATACCGCCTGCTCAGAGGTGATTTGTGCCTAACATACAGGGCCATGTCCAACCAGGAATTGATGGACATGCTCCATCTCAAAAATCCAAATCCACCAGAACCACACGAGCTAAAGATTTCAACCTCTGCACAAATATGAATAGGACATGCTGGAGGGATAGATTCATAACACAGAGGTTACCCATACTCTGGAACAAAATCCCAGTTCACGTGAGACAGAGCCCTTCATTGGCACTGTTCAAGAAAAATCTTGATGCATGGATGGGAGATCGCAAGTTTACCCCGGGAGTGACCTCAGTGTCACTACTAGACAGAGGTATAGTTTACTAAATAATAGGGTTCCACATGTGTCACTACTAGAGAGGCGCAACTATATAGTATGGGGTGGCGTAAAGCCACATCACTGTTGGCTAGGCTTATAAATGCCCCCGGGCAGATAGCCTAGTACACTACTATGAAACTATGAAACTATGAAACTGGTCAGGAGAAGGAAAACACAACAACAATTTAGACTCCCTTACCTGCGGGGGGGGGGGGGTATTACCCAGGTTACACTTAAAAGTAAAGAAGTAATTGTAGCAAGCTTTTGAATGGAATTCAACAGCACACATTTCTCAGCTTTTGTTTTCTAATAGCCAAACTCCTCTGCCTTTGTTGAAAATTGTATATAATTGTCATGTAATATTTCATACATTCTATGGACAATAATACAAAATGCCTTACAGACTGCATGTTTAAACACAGATAAGAGAAGAATGATCACAGTACAAAGAGAAGACAGAGCTGCAGTGATGCAAACAATACTCATAAATGGTCATGTGATCAGTCATCACACAACTGACAGCATACAAGTGTTTATTTTTATTTATTTTTTTATTTTATTTTACATTTGTTGACCGGGCTAGTCTAGCTGGATACATGTCCATTTTCAGTAGAGGCCCGAGGAGAAAAGCTCCAAGAAATCATACATAGTTAAAAAACAGAAGTTATTACAGATATTATAAAACAGCAAGTATTACAAAAGCTAATTATAATAAAAATATATATACATTTTTTTTTTTTTTTTTTTTTTTTTTTTTTTTTTCTTCAATCCCCCCACACACAGGTACATACAAATTACAATACACTTGGTGATTACATGGTCAGGTGCAAGATACATATATGTTGTATAGTAGTATTTTAAAGAATATATAAATGGAAGAAAAGAAAGGATGTAGGGTTAGGTATAGAGGATAGGAAAATAATTAGTCTGGGTTAGTACAGGAGCATAGCCAGTGTTTATTGAAGTATAGTTTTAGGTTCTTTTTAAAAAGTGAGAGAGAAGACTGAGAAGTGATTTCTGATGGTAGTTTATTCCATATTTTTCCAACAGCGTTTGAGAATAAGGATTCACCTGCTGAGTTGTTGGGTTTAGTAGTTTTGATCAGTAGTTTGTTAGAGGAGCGTAGATTTTTGAGATTATTATAAGGTATAATTAGGGTAGAGAGTATTGGGGTGTTGCTAGGTTGATACAGGGTCTTGTGGATTATTGTAAGCTGGTGAAGTTGGAGCTGGTTAAGTAGTTCTAGCCAGTTAAGATGTCGTAAATTTAGGCAGTGATGGGTTCTAAAAGGAGAGCCTGTTGCAAATCTAGCAATATTGTTATAGGATGTTGCTAGTTTATTGAGGTTGGTTTTAGAGAGATTGGTGTATATAGGAGAAGCATAGAGGAGAGTGGAGGTTAGGTGAGTTCTGGCTATTGTGGTCCTAGCTTCTGGTGTAAGATAGGGTTTAATTCTGTAAAGGGATCCTAGTTTTTTGTTAACTAATTTTATTGTGGTGTTTATATGAGTGTCAAAGTTAAGATTGTTGTCTATTGTTATTCCTAGCAGTTTAGTGGTTGGTTCAGGAGTGATAAGAGTACCGTTGTTAGAAGTGAGATTGAAATGGAAAGAGGTGGACTTTCGGGTTGGTGTAAAGAGTAGTAGTTTAGTTTTCTTTGGGTTTAAGAGGAGGCAGCGGTGTGAGAACCATTGTTCTACAGTGTTGAAAGCTTTTTGAGTAAGACTATGAAGTTCAGTTTGAGAGGAGGCTGAGCAGATTATGGTAGAGTCGTCTGCATATTGAATACAGGTGGAGTAAGGAATAGCAGAACTCAGGTCATTAATGTAAATGGAAAATAGGAGTGGGCCTAGTATTGAGCCCTGTGGGACCCCAAGGGAGATAGAGAGGTGATTCGATAGTTTATTTTGCCAGAGTACAGCCTGCTGGCGGTGTTCTATGTCTTGTTAATACTGTTGACAAAACGGGACTTGCTCATATGTACAACAATGTTTTTCATTCCTGCTGCAAAGCTATTTCTGTAATAAAGGGGGTAAGACACCCTTACTGTGTTTTATATATTCATTAGTCTGACAGTTCAAATCCAGAGTTTTGTAAAAATGTCTGCTAAAATGCATTTTGTAATTTTGTATATGTTTTTATTAAGATTTGTGTGGCGTGTGGCTTAACTCAAACACAGTGAAACAGATAAATAAATTACATTTCATGCAACTTAATTCTATGATAAAAATTGCATAAATTACACCTGCATATCGAGTGTGTATGTAGTACACCTGGTAAGCATGATGAAGCACAAATTATGCATTATATTTAGATCATGGTTCAAGTCCCAAATTTATCTTTTAATGATGAAACCTAATAAACACTTCTTAAAAGAATAATACGAGGTGAGCTCTGCCTGTAACATTTGCATGTTGTTTTTATCTTTACCCAAACACAGTCTAATGGCCTAGATAAGAAGCAGGCATTGTCAGTTTCAAAAAGGATACACCTTTGCCTCTTTTGCTTTTAATCATGCAAACCAGATAAGCAGCATTGCACAACAGTCAGCAAGCTTCCACAACACCTGCAGGTCCACAGCACCTGCAGACAACAACCAGGCAGTAGCAATTTCAAAATGGATACATTCTATCATGTGTGGTTTGCCATCATGCAAACACACTAAGAGGCATTGCTTGGCATTCAGCACACATACGTAGTAATGAATGTGAAAATATACAGCTCTTGCCTAGTTGTTCCTGTGGCAGCAGTTTTAAGTTAAAGATTGTAGCACAAGTTAGCCTGTGTTCTAATTCAGCAAAGGCCAAACTTTTCTTACTGATGTTCCACTTTATTTATATAAACATTAACAGTAGAACAATACTTACACATAGAAATAGCTATCTATAGCAGGTGCATTGAACATACACAGGATATCAAAGATATATTACATGCGTAACTGGTAATCACTACAATTATGGTTCTACAATTACACATTTTTTTCTGAACTTTCATGTCACCCACATGCATGGCTAAACACTCAACTTTTTAACGTATATGTATAACTAATAATTACGTCTGACAAACAAGGTCTCATTTGCAATGAGCACTCTGCACAGTAATGATTGTAAAAAGTACATTTGTAGCCAAACCTTCCATTTGGCAACTAGTTTAATTTAATGCTCACAATACAGGTGAGCCAGGTTTCTAGGCTAGCATACTCCCAATGTTATTAATGCTTGTCCACTCAATCTTAAAAAGTATAAAACAATGTAAATAATTATAAATATCAATAAGTGTGTATACCACTGGAGCTCATATGAGTTATATGTGTGACTGAGGGTATAGTGACAATTATGCTTCTGTAATTATAATTAACTTTTCTGGCCTTGAATAGACTGCAGACTCCAAAGATACACATACACACATGAATGTATAAACCAGCACCTTGTCAGGTCATACACATGCATGGTTAACCCCCTCACTCTGTCAAGTGCATTTATACATAATTAATGAACACATATGATAAGCACTTCTTCTGTGGCAAAGATGAAAAATCACCTATGTGAATGAATATGTTTTGTCTATTTTGCTTAGATTTGAATTTCACATTGTGTAAATTAATTTTACCAGTGTGTAAAGCCACACAAAAAATGTGTCAGGTCATAAAATGTATGCCCTAATACATGTCTGCAAAGTTAAATCAACTAACAGTTGTAGCAGTAACCAACCAATACTCTAATGCCAACTGTCAGATTAGCCTTCCTATTTCAAAAACTGCTTTCCTCTCTGTTTGGCACTGTTGCTGTCTACTTGATACCATGAAAACTTGGTTGGCATGGTTATTCGGGTCTGTGCATTAGCATTAAATGCTATAGCATGAATTGGCAGGAAAAAAAACTCTTAGATGTTGCTGTTTGACTTTAACGGGCGTGTCTGGAGCTACAGGGGAAGTTGCCCAATTTAGGGTTCAAAGGTGGGGTGTGGAGGAGTCCAGAACCTTTTTCTGGACCAGGTCTCATTACAAATCTGAGGCTTGGAATACTCTGGCTAATATCTCAGTTGAAACTGGCATTTCACGTACTATAGAGCAATGCAAGCACTATTATAATGACCTCAAAAGGTCCAAGCAGAATACACTCAACCAGTGGCTGGATGAGTTTAGGACTGCTGACATCACACAGTTGTGTAAGTATACAGACACAGATAATTTAAAGTTAGATAGAAAACTGGATATAGGCAAGACTGGTATGCATAATGCTCTTCTCTTTCTCTCTCCTTTTTATTCTACAGCTGCCCAGGAGATTGCAGTAAAAAGAGAAAAGCCCATGCTGATCATTTAGAAAGATTTAGGGAAGAAAGGGTATTTATGGAGCACAACATAGGTACTATTGTATCTAAACTATTGCTCTTTTATACAGTAGTAGCAATTTAAGCAAACATATCGTAATGGTTAAATCAAGCATGCATGCTTCAGTCTGTAGCTCAATCCAACTATAGGAGTCAATTGTAATATTATATTCAGATATTATGGATTCAAATCCCACAAGTAATAAATATACTGTAAAATTATTTAAAAAAATGGAGTAATCTTTCTCTCTCTCTATACACCATGTGGTTCATTGGCAACAAGCACTTTTCAGAGCTCAATGTTTTTGTACCAGTTACAGGTTTTATGGGCTCAGGTTGCTAACCCAAAGCCCAACCCTCTTCAGAGGGTTATGGAATAATACTTTCAACAAAATCGGCATACATGCCATAGTGTTTAATTAATCTAAATTATTTGACCAAGTATGTGTTCAATATATGCATACTGTAAGGATTAATTGAAACAATCACCAGTTATAGTTTGTAGTTGTTAAATATATACTTAATGTAAAAGTAGAAATAAATTATTTATATTGTACTGATTTATTGTATGTTACATATGATGGTACTAATTTTCTTTTTTTTTGTCTCATCACAAAACTTATCTCTCTTTTTTAATTTGTATATGTGTGGTCACAATGTTTTCATGTTATCAGTTTCTGCCAACTCACAAAATTATTTACAAGACAGGGAGATAGGCCAACAAGTGTGTCTCAGCTTGCCCCCATTCCAAGGACTGCTGCACTGACACTCAGCACATCTAGGACCCAAACTGGCATTGCTGCCTCTGCACACCCTGCACTACTTATGCCCTCCAAATCAGGTAGCATTACCCCTGCAGCTGGTGCAGTGGTACCCTCTGGGAGTATTGGTGGAAGTGAGGATTGTGCCACCCACCAGGAGATGCCAGGCATTGTGCATGAGGTTGTGGAAAGCACCATTGCTACACGCCTCTGCTAGATGGAGAAGATGCTCGCTGGAATGCTGGGCAAAAGAAAACAACAAGCACTCTGATATTAAGCTGAGGAGGGGGACAGTGATGACAGTTCTGAAGGGTGATGAATAAATTCACACTGTCCATGTGTTTGACAGGCATGGGAATCTGATGTGCACAACCTATCCTCAATCATAGTATCCCCCAAATTGCTGTGCCCCTCACCATGCCTGTCTCTTGTCTTGTTTGTTCTGTCTGCATCTGCTGCCTCACCTACCCTACTTACCTGACCCTGACATGCGTACATCCCTTACACAACATTCCTCTCTTGCTGAAATAAAAAAAACAAAAAAGTACCTGTCCCACAAATAAAATATCACCCCATACATATGTCTCCTCTTCGCACACATGTTTTCTCAACACACTTGATTCAGTCCAATATTCTATACAACATTATTGAATTGTCATCCATTTTCTTAAGGTGATAGTCCAGATTAATCCGATATGCTATCCATGCTCATTTTAAAGCGCGGAAGGAGTGGAAAGCTATGGTTCTTTCCCAATTTCCTCCTGCACATTCCTATATTGCTTCTCCATCTCCCTGCTTGTCTTCCATTTTACCACTTTCCTATCTACTGCATTTTCACACCTTTAATCTGCTCAAAAAACAGAATCACATACCACACACATGGCAGAAATGGCCCCAATAAAGCCCTTCACTTTTTGTTTTCTGTGTTTGTACAAAGTTTGGCATAGCACATCAATGCCGAATGATAGTGAATGGCTCTTCACGTCCTATAATAACATATGGTTACCTCCATACAATGCTGCTTAAACTCACTGTGCTATGGAAACACAAAGATAACATAGAATAAAGACACTCATGTTAAAAATGCCATATCATTATTTATTTAGACTGATAAATGTATAAATATGTAAATCCATATGTGTACTGTTGACATAAATCAATTCATTACTGTTTGTTTTTATGCAGTACTTCACTGTAGTCATTCCCTTTCATATTTGCTAAAATGATTGCATTTGATTATTTAATAGCATTATGAAAACATATGGAAAACAATTAGACTGAGCTGGATTCAAACCCTGTGTCATCTGTGCTAAAAAAACAGTTTACTGATGTTACAGTTGCTGCCACAGTTGGCTAGGCAGCAGGTGTTTTTGTTCCATTCAGTACTGCCCAAAGTGCTGACTGCCATGCCTCTCCACTTAATGTGTTTATGAGAAGAAAAGCTAACCAACAGAACATCCATAATTTTATGAAGGAAGCACAGACGCACATTAACTTGTTCCTTAACTTTGTGCGAATGAGGAAAGCATTATAAATTCTTTTGTAATGTTAATTTATGACATATTTCCCATATGAACAAATTATGCACACCAGAGTATCTGTTAGATGTGGATACCATAGCTAGTATGTATAAGTACTTCTGAAGTTTAAGTAAGAGTCCTGAAATATGTATCTCGCATGCACAAATACTTTGAAATTGATCTCACAAATCAGCTGCTCTGTGGTGCACTATGGAAACTGCTTATTAGCATTAATAAGTTATATTTACTGGCCAGTTACTCTTCATCTCATTAACATTTATGTAAAAACATAACCTAAAGGAAGGCACTCTGCAATGACTGTACACATATTTGTACCGAGTCATATGTTACCTGCACACATGCACTTGAGACTTAGTATGTCAGTAATATTTCACAAATGCGAGCTACTTAACAGAAATAAATATAGAAATTGCATTGTTACATACCATGCACCCATTTATAATGACAATAGACATTTAGATTGTCTTAAACATGTATTAATGTGAACGCCAACTCTTCAAAGATATGAACACATGTACATACCCAGTTGCATCCATCCTGCTCACATCCTGGTCTGAAGGTGATGATAACTGTGTAATGTGCGCAACATACTGGAAAACATCTGCATATGTCACAGTTCTGCTACATGCATGCCTGACAGCTTTTTGCATCTAGGTTGACAAGCTGTATCTTAAAGTATACCTGCACATTAGAAACACAACAGGAAATAGTACATGCGCACTTCACATACCACTCTCATAACAGGATATGTTACCCATAGCATATAATGATAATGGCATCATCTATAAAGACCACTATGACAAGGCAAAAACATACTACTTCAATGGCTTTGCAATCATTAAATAACTGTGTATTGCAGATGGAAACTAAATACTTATGTGTATTAAATTTTCACAGCAGCCACATTATGA
Source organism: Protopterus annectens (assembly GCF_019279795.1). NCBI lineage: Eukaryota > Metazoa > Chordata > Ceratodontiformes > Protopteridae > Protopterus > Protopterus annectens. Next base: position 1,641,719,992 of record NC_056726.1, on the reverse strand, counting down.
GTATGTCTCTCTGCATGTGTAAGTGTGTGTGTAAAGTCAGAGGGACATCAGTCTGAGTTTTCTAGCTGGTTTATCTAGTTAGGTAAGGGCTTTAATCTCACTGCTGTCAACTGGTGTGTAGTCCAAACAGCATGGGTTTGTGTCCTATTGTGAGCAATCCAGTTCCCTAGAAGAAAAATATGTTGACAATGTACATACCTACACATCCTTTCATACATGCCTGACAACATTTTCTCACAAACATACATCACTGATGTCATCAGCTATAAGGGCTGTCAGGCACTATAAAAGCCAGACTTGTGCTGTGTCACTTGCATTAAGTACTGTGCTTTAGAAATTGTTGGGGGGATTCTTTTCTCACTGCAGTCAATTTCTGTGTGTGTGTGTCTGTGTTCACTTGGCTGACATTCAAAAGACCATTTTAAACCAGGTTGTGAGACACTGCTACTACCATCTCCTGACTAGACACTGCTGATGTCATCAGCTATAAAGTGTTGTTGAACACTGTAAAAAACAGGCTTGTGCTGTGGTGCTTGCATTAAGTATTGTGCTTTGGAAATAGGTAAGTGTTCCATTCTCACTGTGGTTAATGGCATTTGGTTGACATTCAAGAGACAATTTTAGACCAGGATGTGACAGACTGCTACTACTGTCTTCTTCTCACCAGACACTGCTGATGTCATCAGCTATAAAGTTCTGTAGGACAGTGTAAATGAAAGATTTGTGTTGTGGCACTTCTGTTAAGTACTATGCTTTGGAAATAGTTAGGTAGGCTTTCTGTTCTCATTGGGGTTAACTGGTTTGTGTGTGCATTCAGCAATCAATATGGTGATAAGTTTAGAATGACATGTGAGTCCACAGCTATATTAAACCCTCCTCTAAACATCTTCCTGAAACAGACACTGATGATGTCATCCTGTATAACATGCACTCTGACAGTATTCAAGACAACCCTGTGCTGTGACAATAACATTAACTACTGTCTTTCCAAGCTACTTTACCCACATTATAGAGGTTCTAATCTGACAGCAGACAACTTGAGTGTGTATACATGCAAATATTATTTTTTAGATAATTTTACACAAACATGTGATTCTACATCCATGTCAGATATCCCTCCCAATATTTATCTCAGCATACAATGATGCTATCATACTACATAAAGTGCCATGTCATGGTGTTTAAGTCAGACATATGTGGTGGTGCTATTGTTACATTACATGGGATTCATCGTCTATACCTATCCAGGTGCAATATTCAAATTAAGGCCTGTCTACTGGTGTGTCTGTGTGTGTGTGTGTGTGTGTGTGTGTGTGTGTGTGTGTGTGTGTGTGTGTGTGTGTGTGTGTGTGTGTGTGTGTGTGTGCGCGTGTGTGTGTGTGTGTGTGTGTGTGTGTGTGTGTGTGTGTGTGTGTGGTTGATGATACATTATGGTCATTGTATGATATGCTACTTAGGGGAACCTTTCACATAGCCCATGCATCCACCATCCTCCTTTTTCCCTACACACATGACATCCTTCCTGCTGAGGACACACATCGTGAAGCAGAGTCCTTCCATAAGCCTCTGCAAGCCATCTCCACTCCACTACATGTGGGATTGCTAATTCTGTCATAGTGTGATGTGCATGCCTCATATGGACAGTGACACTATGTAATGTAATACAAATATACGCACAATGGTCTTATTATCTTCCATAATATAGACATAAGGAGTTTATTCTAAATGGTATAATAACATCTAGGATTTTATGTGATGTCAGCCGTTAGCCTAATAATGTCCTATGACCTTATGAACAATTGATATTTCAATGTTGCTGTCATTGGTAAGTGCTATATTGAGGTGTGGATGTACAGTATGGCTACAAGAGGATATTACAATCTGTGATGTCATCTAATGTATTGATGGCCACTACTGATATTTCACTACATTCACTCCTTCGAAAACAGCCACAGTAGTATGCCTCATGAGAACTGTTGACATGGTATGATATACTTTTATGCATATTGTTGGTTCATTAGGACATGTATTGTTGCAATGGAGCAGATCAACATTCTACACAGTTCTCATTCTACAATCACAGTGACACTTACAGTATGGCACATGTGAGCATGTGTCTATATACCTATCATTAAATGCCCTGTGACAGACATCCATATAAATTCACATTGATTACACGGGCACATGTTCTCATTTTATCCACATGTTATGCTGTGATATATACAACAATTTATAACATGCTTTGATTCAATGGCAGCCTTATGGGATTCATTGCATATGCAATTTTGCTGCTATTCTCAATGATTATTGAGGTGGTCAGCAGCATCATTGTGTGAGTATTAACATTTGTGTCAGGATATGTTCTGCATGAGCCACAAACAACCGATCTGTAATGTGTGCTTATATTGCATCAGGGTGATCAAACACAGCTTTCCCATGACACACATATAGGACATGTTGTGGAATTGATGTAATTATGTGACAATGGTACACCTAGTACCAGAGTGTGGAATGTGATGAATGGCCAAGTTTGTATTTGGAGGTCTTTTCACAAATCATTTATCCCAATAAAGGTAAAATGTTATGAATACACAACTCAGTGCAGAGCTGTTTGTGGATGCCAGAGAAAATAGGCAATCTGCTAGCTGAAAATGTATCCAATAAAGATTATTTGGTCTGTTGAGAAGCAACTTTAAATGATCATGTTACTTAAACCAATGCATACAAATTGCAAACCTAATGGAATATTCACTATTAATATACTACACTAAATAAGCATTGGTAATATAGGCCAAGTGAACTTTCAGTCATGCACAAAATATGTTATGAATATACAGTTTTATAAAAAAAAAAAAATATTGAAAAATCTAAAACTGAGAAATCACCTCATCACTTTTGAAAAATAAAATGCACATACTGCAGAGCAAAAAAAAAACATAGATATTCATTTAAGAGGACGTTTGGGTAACTATGTAAATGCAATAACTATAGTTTTGCTGTTCTTATCTTCAATAAAATAGTTAAATACACAGCATCATTTAGCACTGGCTTTTCACTCGCATTAAATCTGACTTGTCATTACAGTTCTATATATTCCATAGCTTGCAACTAGGGTTTGCCTCTTGGGTTTTTGCCACCTATTCCAAAATTAAATAATATTTTGTATTTTCCACACAATTGATCCAATGCCTATGTAAATCATATGTAAAGCACCTGTTTCCATTTCATTAGTGACATCATAACAGAGCTCATAAATTCTTTTGTTAAACATGCACTCAGTTTTTCCCACATAATATGAAAAACAAAAATTACAAAACGCTAAATAAACCCCCCAGTGGTTTTGCAATTGTAACTTTAGTGAAAATTAAATGTATAATCTATAGTAGGTAAAGTAACAATTTCTGCTTCATAAATATAGCTACATTGCCTACATACCCTGCATTTCCTACTACATTTCTTTCTCTTACTGTTTCCCTCTTTGTTATTTTGTACTCCTTTCTCATTTTTTCCCCTTTTGGACTTTTAGATTTTTTTCTTTTCGATTATTGTGTCTCTTAAAACCAAATGAAGATCTATTTCCCAACTTTTCTTTTAGCTCCGGAATACCCTCATATATTTTTTCCAGTTATTCCTAATGAAGTTTTTAATAATATTACTTTTAAAACCACATTTGAGCAACATAGTTTGTTCATAATTCATGGGTTTATTCTCATCCATATTATTAACATGTAAACCTTTACCCGTTAATGGGAAAAACTTATCTTTTCTACCATCAATAATTTATTTTATAATCTCATCCAACATATACTCAGGATACCCCCTCTCTATTAACATGTGCTTTAGTATCTCAAATTTATAAATACGGTCATCATCATCAGAAACAATTCTTGCTAAATGAACCACTTGACCTTTTACCAGACTTCTCCTTTACTTGAATGGATGAAAAGTATTAAAATACAAACAGTCATGAGATGAAGTAGCTATCCTGTTTATTTTAGAACTAAATCCCTGTAGGTCAATATCCTTAATAATTAATGCATCCAAATAATTAATGCTTTGATTAGAAAAATGATATGTAAACTTTAAAGACCCATGTTATTTTTAAAATATTCAATAAACACCTTTAATGAATCTGTGTTAACACTTCAAATGACAAAAATATCAACCCAAAACTTCAAATGTGTTATTAAATATTGTTTGTATTGGGATAAAATACAAACTCTTGCTTCCAGTTGCAAATAACAACATCTGCATAGAGGGGGGCTCAAGCAATTCCTATATTGACTCCACTAATCTCTTTAAAATACTCTCCTTCAAAAAAGCATAAAATTATTATTCAAAATGATATCTATAAAATCACCAATAATATTAATTTCTTTGTTAACCGAATCATTACTTCTGTAAACCATTCCAATCCAATACTCTCAGAAATACAGGAGAACAAGTCTCTAACATCAGTAGTTACCAAAAACAGTCATTATGGTCAAACACAGGTTAGTAAACCGCAAAAGTCCCAAGAATCTTTTAAAATGTATTTATACAGTGACCTGAATCTCTTTACCTTCCTATCAATAAAAATATCCAAATAATGTGTCTTACACCCACCATCCACTACTACAGGCAAAGTGGTTGACATTAATATATTTATGTACAATTGTTGGGTACTATAAGAAATTTATACATATTATAATCAATCCCACCTTGCATGAAAAGGTCATGCAAAAAAATATCTGTCTTATCAAAAGCCACATTTATTTAATTCTTGAACATTCTAGAGTAATGTTGGTCATTATTATAGTAAGCTAAATATCTTATAATCAATAGTGTGAATAAGGTCAATTCCACCTCCCTTGTCTAGCTTCATCACTCTTATTTCCTTGCTGTTTGTAAGCACACTCATGAGCAACCGCTCATCCTTAGTTAGATTACATTTCCACCTATAACTTTTTTGTGAGAACAATTTATGAATATCAGTTGTACATAATTTCTCATACAAACATATAATTGTATCTAAAGGTGGGTTGGATGTGCATTTCCTAGCAAGTTGTGGACTACAAGTTAATCTTAATGGAATAGAATTGTTTTCCTCAGAAAACACAACATTAAAATTTAACTTCCTAACATATAACTTTAAATCTAGGTGTGCCTCTCTTAAGTCCATCCTCTGGGTGGGTACAAAAGTAAATCCTTTACTGAAAAGACTGAAATGCATATGATCAATAACCAAATTACTATACCTGTACATTTTAAACCCATTGTGATTATTACTACTACATTACAACATTACTACTACTTTCATTAACCTTTCCATAAATTCCACCAAAACACGGAATTAATGTAGTCTCCATCACTTGCCTTCCCTCTTCCCTTCCTCAAAAAATCTCACCCATAGTTCTCCATACTTGAAATCTGTTCAGAAGAAGGTGTGATGGAGTCTCTACTAAAATATCTCCACCAATATTATGACTTTCTAACTCAACCTCAGGGGCCACAGGTGGAGGTTTAGAATTGTTATAATTCTTAGACAATGGGTATGGTGTTTTATTAGTATATTTCCTTTCTTCCCTATTTTTTGGATTTCCTAATTTGAATGTTATGAACAATTTTACCAAGATTTGAAAAAACTTTGTGATACTTCCTTCTATTGCTCATTATCTTTAATTATTAATCTCATGATGTGAAAACCACAGTCATCAAATAATTCAACCAACTCATCATAAAACACAAACTTCCCAACATCTCCACTGGAAGATTTACAAAGTCTAAGACCCTTTTGCATAAGAGAGACATTCTTTGAAAAAGCTGTTATCTACCTGTAGACTCTTCTATTTTTACATTTTTTTTCAAACAAAATTAAAACAGTCTCAAAAGTTATATTGTTGTCCTTATTACCCACAACACATTCCTGGACTTTAGGAAAATTAGTTAATCCAGTATCCAAACTGAAAGTTTCCATAATTGTCACTAGTCTTGGGAATGTATGGGCCATGATTAGCTCTATTATTTCTTTTATATAGTTCATATCCATCACTAGAAGATGTACAAACTGGAAAATCTGCTGTTGCCTCCATATATGAATGAGGAAAATGTATGTTTCTGTTAGCATATTTGACGCATACACTTGCCACATAGTAGTCACCTTCAATATCTGGAATTAGGAAGTTGGGAACAAAGTACATATGGTAATTCCTGCAGGGCCATTGGTTGTATCTTTTGGAAGACCAGGAGCTGAGGAAAGAATGTATGAATGCTAATAGATCAAACTACTGAGGGAATTTTTCATTTGCTGCATTAGCAATTTCAGTACCATTGCTCCTGATTCACCCATGCCAATATAAGCATTCTTTTTCCAAATCATTATTTGTCTCAGTTGGTTCCAGATTGGATATGGTGCTCTAGATAATCACAAAACCATATACTGAGCCGAAGCCAAGACTGAAAACCAAAAAGCAGTTCTTACTAGTCCACAAGACACAAAATCAGATAGAAGAAGTACTTTCAGCAGCATCTGAATGAAGAAAACCCCACAGAAGCTGTACTGACCCAAATACAGTTGACTAGGAAAAAAGAGGAGGAGTTCACCATAGAAGAAGCAAGAACAGCAGTAAGAAAAATTAAGTCTTGGAAAGCAGCAGGCTCAGATGAGGTCACAGCAGATATGATAAAGTTGTTGGGTGAACTATGGTAAAAATGGCTCCTGAGGGTCCTCACTGCATTATGGAGAGAAAGGTATATCCCACATGACTGAAGAATAGGCATACTAGTGCCAGTGTTCAAGAGCAAAGGGAATATTCACACCTGTAGGCCTGTATAGAAATATCAAACTCCTATTACACTGCATGAAAGATCTCAAGGGGGTGACTGATAAACAAATGCACTGAGTAGTAGAAAGCAAGTAGTAAAGCTACTTGATGAAGCTGATGTGAAAATGTGTTTGCCTTAATACAGAATCAGATGTTGTTGGATCAGTATAGTTTTTAAAAATTTCATTTAATGCCTTCTTGTGTTGTGTGGTGTTTTGTATAAGGGCACTAATTTTATATCTTGTATGGGGGAAGGGGGGAGTTACATCATTGAAGGCCTAGGCGGTTTGCAAAAGGCTCAAATAATTTTGCAGCCAAATCAGGGGTAATAATTCCGCAATAGAAGATTTAATGCCTTCTTGTGTTGTGTGGTGTTTTGTATAAGAGCACTAATTCTATACCTTGCATGGGAGAAGAGGGGAGTTACAACATTGAAGGCCTAGGCATTTTGCAAAAGGCTTAAACAATTTTGCAGCCAAATCAGGGGTAATAATTCAACAACAGAAGTGATAACATTTTCTGATCTGAGAGCTTGTGAAAGAGATGGAGGAAATTCAAGCTGATATAGAAGTTTGATAAGGTTAAGAGATAGTCAAGCACAAACAGTAGATATCTAACCTGAGAAAGAATGTGTGCCTATCCTGATGCGTCTCACAGGGAATGCATTAGGCAGTGTAACATTCAATCACCAGCAGAAATATTGCAGGAAAGAGAGGGCAGCCCTGGCAGGTAACTGTCTTGAATGGAAAGGGAGATGAATGATCCTATTAATAAAGACAACTGTTTGAATTAAGTTGTATAATGCTTTGATTGCTGGTTTAAACACATTCTTAATACTTAGAAGAGTTTTAGTTATAGGAGTGGGATCTAGGTAAGTGGCCAACATCATCTACAAGAAAGCATGAAGGCGGTCAATGGTACTATGTGAAGGTACAAAACCAGCCTGCTTAGAAGTTGTCAAATGATGTAAAAGTGGTGTGATTATTTCTTTTAAAACATTCTCAGAGTTTAACTTCCACACACATTAAAATATGAGGCTGGCAAAAATGGGTCTATCATAACTAGCATTAGGCAGAACCATGAAGAAAGACATTTTAACTGTTATTTGGAGTCACTCAAAGAGAACCAAAAATACCCAGGCAAAAGTGTAGTAAAGTAACTTAGGACCATGTCCACTGCACTCAAGCAAATGATTATATCATGAGAAAGTACAGTATCTTTATTAAATAAAAAAAAATCATCATAAAAAACAGTCCAAGCTAAGTGGTTAACCGATTTCTTTCATAAAAATCAGTAGGACTTCATCAGAGCCAGCTAAGCTGTAAACAATCAATGAATTTATAACTTTCGAGTAAAACCAATAATGGCTTCCTTAAAGTCATAAAACCCCAAATCAACCACTGGGCTTGAAGTGTTTTTTATGCCTGTGTATTTATAGCTCATTTGTAAAGCAGGGCAGTTTTGCAAAATATAACAGAGGCACTTATCAGTAGTCCACCCCTTTTGACTTCAGTTTGCTATGAAGACAAGATTGATGAACTTTCTGCTGAGATATACACTGTAAAAGGAGAATCAGCATGGTTGATTGAACTCTTTTTATAATACAGACAAGGGGAAGGGCAATATACATTCATCTATGTGTCAGCATCAAGGAGCAAGGGAGGTTGTACATATTTTGGTCAATGGTCTTGCTGACATCAAACACACTTCAGAGATGGGATGGGGTGAAAGACTTTTGCCTAGAAGCTGATATCAGGTATCAGTGTTTGCAATAGGTTTCGATCCCTGCAGTTGGTAGTGGGAAACTTGAAACAGGTCAAACTGGTTCTATACAATGTTACATGAACAATTTGTGATTCATTTTTCCCACTTGGTTAGCTAAGATGTATATGTTTGGGGTTTCCACCATTGATATAAGGAATACAGACTGTTCAGATTTTGGTTAAACATTATCCAGACCTTTGAGAAGAATTAACTAAACTGCTTAGTATGCAGATCAAAAATACATATTTCAATGAATGTTTAAGGCTAAAAATTACTCTACAAGGTTGACATATTTCTAAATTTCTTAATGGGATTGATGTGCACTCAGCATTTTATGTTGAATTTTTGGATAGACACGGGACGGAGTTAACACAAGTTCTCATAAAGTTTAATGACAGCAAAATACAGCAGGTGCTTTTTGAAGTCAACAACCTGAATGGTAAAATACATTATTTACTTTTTTAACATGGATAGGAATTATTACCATCTGTATTCAAAAGGTTCACAAGTACTGTGATATGTCAAAAACAGGAAGAATAGAAGAAGCATAAGGGATCAAACACAACACAGAAACAATAAACTGTATTCAAAATGCCAAAGTAAAGGTAATTGTTTTGACTTTAAAAAAATGACAGGAGAGATTCAATGGTTTCAGATGATCATTACATCATTATATCACTGAAAATATTATGCAAAATGGTGATCATGAAGGTGTAAACAGAGTGAGCATCTTGGACCCTTTAGAATCCCCCCATCTGTCCAAGAGATTGGAAAGCCAACAACTTCTACATATAGGGGCAAATATGAACTAGTGCAACACTTCATTACCACAGGGATTGGATTATCTTCTCCAGAGTAAAAATCATTGAAATAATGGAAGGGGAAGGAGAAGAGGAAGGCGGGAGAATTAGTAGATGCTAATAAAAGACAACATATTGAACTTAGAGGATCCAAACATAGAGTGTGATGGTATATTATTTAGGTGTAATGTTTCAATATCACCCCAATGTTTTCTTTTTGTTTGAAAAGAGCTTCACATTTGTCCCTAACAAATGTTTTGACATTGATGATATACTAGAATTAAAGTTATTCATCAGGAAAATTAATTTAGTCTTACAATTTAATGAAGGAAACAGCCCTTCAGATAGTCAAAATAAGATTTTTAAGAAAAAAAGTGCCTATATTCCATCAGTAAACTCCTTGGTGGACGTTTTGGAAAATGCACGCATTAAGGATTTATATGAACTTCAAAACAGAAGTGTAGTTTTAAATGCAATAATTTAAGTTAAGATTAGTTTGATTTATTGAAAAGGCTCACTGGTGATAAGAATATCAGAATTATAAAGCCAGAAAAGGGGATATTATCTTTATTTTTGATTCTATTGATTATTCTAATGTTATGTTTGGTGTCTTACAGGCTGGAGATACCTACTTACCAATTTCAAAAAAAAAATGAGATACATACAGTTTTTAAGAAAATTGATTTGGAACTTGATGACTGGTTAGCACAAGGTATTATAGATTTGCCTCTATATCATTTGATTAAGAAATCTCACCTTCAGATTGCAAAGATATTTGTGATCCCTAAAGTACCTTAAATATATTAAAACCACCTTTTCTACCTATAGTAGCTGCCCAAGGTTCCAAGACCTATCCCTTGAAGGTTCATGTTTATAGCCACCTCAGACCTATGGTTCACAATGTAAATGACATTTTATAGGACTCTTTGTATGTCTTGGGCAGATTGTAAGAAAAACTATGTGTTGGTGAAATTGAATTTCTTATGATCAATGTACTGAACCTGTTTACATGTATACCAAAGGAGACTGGTAGAGATTCTGTGATGATTGCTTTTTACTGTGGAATGGGACAAATGAGGCTGTGAACAATTTTCTTGATTATTTTCAAGATACCACTGATTCCATTAGATTTACGCATACTTTTAGTATGGATCAGACTGACTTTTTATAGACATAAATTAGTAAAGTAAATAGAAAATTGATATAGAATATATTTAGAAAACCTACTGTTATTAATAATTATTTACATTTTACTTGCTCCCACCCTTTCTCTTTGAAAAAAAGGGATATTAAAAGGGCAATTAATGCACCTGGCATGTATAATGTCTAATGAGGAAACTTGTAATAAGGAAGTCAAAAAACTGCAGGACATGCTTATTAATAGGGGATACTCCACCAAACTTGTGGTTGATATCACCAGGAAGATCAATGGAAAAAGAACAGACAGACTGAAGCCTCTGTTGGGAATTGGTTTAGTTAAGGAATCAACTTGTAATGCTGAAGCTGTGGGTCAACATAGTTGTGACAAAACAACTGGCAGAGCTGTCATCACTGAGTATAGCTGTGATGGTAAAATAAGGGTCTATATTAGATATTCAAACACTTAAAAGTTCAAATCACTAAAGAACAAACATTAGTGATCCAATGTTTAAAAGTTAGAATATCTTTAAAAAGCATATTAAAAAAAGAAAAAAGTAAAGGGTTTAAGCAGGGGGCAAGCCCCCCTGCACCCCTCACCACCCCGCTACTTAAATATATCAACTCCGAGATCGTACTTCAGTGTGATACAGTGCGGAAATGGAATATTTGTAGCGTGATCTTGGAGTTGGTATATTTAAGTAGCAGGGTTGTGGGGGGTGCAGGGGTGCTTGCCCCCCTGCTTACACCCTTTAGTTTTTCTTTTTATTTATTTATTTATTTTTTATTTTTATGTATATTTGAACATTAAGCATTCAATCACTAAAGTTCGTTCTTTAGTGATTCAAACTTTTAAGTGTTCGAATATCTAATATAGACCCTAAAATAATTAAAGATGTTACTAAAAACAACTGGGTGATTTTTAAAGCAAATGATAAAATATACAAAACTGTTGGTGGCATTTCCCACTTTGTATATAACTCAGCCCATAATGTGAAGAAAAACCAGGAAGATGGTAGTTTTTGTAACCTGGATATGGCTGGCACCAGGAAAGTCACACACAAGTGTGGTGCCTGTAACCAATATGTGTATATTTACACAGGTGCAAATACAGGTTTGGAAAACAGAAAAGGAAATATTCTTTTACATCTGGTCTGGGTAACTGTAATATCATTTACATCTGCTCCAGGTAACTGTAATATAAAATGGCTAGTTTATATTGCCACCTGTTCTATGAGCTTTAGTTTTATGGCAATTATTATGATATTGGCAAAAAAATGATAATAACACTATATTTAAGCATTCAGTGGTATGTAAACATTTTAGAAAAACTCAGCTTTGGCATTTTGGAGGTCATTCCTCCTGACCTTGTGGGGGGAATGGGAGAAAAGATTAAAACATAAGGAATTATTTTGGAAACTGAAATTGAATGCCACTCATCCCTCCACACAGGTTTTTATCTAGGATACATAGACATAGACAGGTATCTATTCCCAGGAGCAGTGACTTGTAATGATACCATGGACATCAAGTCATCTCCCCTGATGCTATTACTAATCTATATGTCACTTTCAGACTTGAGTCATCAGCAGTTCAGATGGATGGCTTGCCTCTTTCTCATCAAACTGACTTTAGATATACAACCAGTTTAGGAAGAAAATGATTCCACTTGTTTATAGACATTCAACTTTCCATATAAATGTATCATGTAGAAACAGCAGGTTTATATTTTCTTCACAGAGTGAGTGAGTTGTGCTGCTGTATTCTCTTGAACCAGATGGGTCATGCTGTCAATTTCTATTGGACTAGACAGATCATGCTGTCATATTCTCTTGGACCAGACATGTCATGCTGCTATATTCTCTTGAACCAGATGGGTAATGCTGCTGTATTCTGTTGGACCAGCTCTGTTACATATCTTCAGTAGTTTAATAATTACATTAATCTATTTGAATGTGCAGGTATGGGAGGTCTCCTGTACACTAATTCAGACAGGTATAGGAACTGCAATGATTAATTCTCCTTCTGGTGCTGAGTATTGTTATAATGTAAAATTAAAATAATGTTTTACTGTTGTTTCAGTGCTCACACTGTCATATCATGTTATACTTACTAGTTTGAGTCTTTCAATATTTGTATTTCCATGATGGCAGTTAATATAATACTTGTCAATGTCCTACTGACATATCTATAATTAATATCGGTACTATCTTCTCTTCACTGTAGATTTTATTGTCTATCACAGAGCTATTACTTGTCAGATCAGAAATATAGTTGATCCTACAAAAGGAATTGATGATATGAGGAGGGCTTTTCCTATATTTCTTGGAAAGGTGATTCTGTATATAACATTATTGAAAATGGACATATATGTAACATGTTGAAACACAGAGGTATTTTTATTTGAGAAAAAAACTACAATTTGAAGGCTTATTGGTCATGTTGCCGTGCACAGGCATACCACTGAAAATGTTATGCTGTTACTGTTTCTGCAACAACTTTGCAAAAGTATCTACTATAACCATGATCTTCATAGGGTAAAGGAATTAACTATCTATGTCATATCTGAATTAGGAGCTACAGATGAAAGCAGTAGAAATGCCCCACCCACCCACACGTCAACTGCACTGGGACAAGACTGACACAAAGACTTTTGAGGTATTACAAAAACACTGCAATGTACACATTGTCTTGCACATAGAGTACATAGCATAAGGCTTGAAATAAAAAAAGATAATAGCATGTGTATTATGAAGAAATTTGTTCCAAATGTGTAGCCAATTCACCCTCAAACAAATCACTGAAAGCTCAAATCACTGAAAACTCATTTCACTGAATCACATTTCACTAAATGTAAGTACTGTTGGGCAAATAAAACATATATGCCCTTTCCCCAGTGTAGTGTGATCCTGGAGTTGGTATATATAGTTAGGGGGGTTTGGGTGGCACCGCCCCCACATTGGGGGTGTGTGGGTGGCATAGCCCCCATCTACTTAGCTTTTATATTTATGAATCTCATTTCACTGAAAGCTAACAATATAAAACCAAAAGTAGGTTGGGGCTACACCCCCCACACCCCCAATGTGGTGGGTTGTACCACCCCACACCCACCCTAACTAAATATACTAATTCCAGGATCGTATACAGTGGGGAAAAGGGCATATACATTTTATTTGCCAGTACTTACATTCAGTGAAATGTGAATCAGTGAAATGAGTTTTCAGTGATTTGAGCTTTCAGCTATTTGATGTGAGTGTTTTGAAATTTGGTGAAATGAGTTTTCAGTGAATCAAAGTAGACCCATATCTATCTATCTATCTATCTATCTATCTATATATATGTATACATATATATACATATATATATATATATATATATATATATATATATATATATATATATATATATGTATATATAAAATTGCATGAATATATGCATATACGTATTCATATAGACATCTATCTATATCTATATATAGAGAGAGGGAGAGAGAGATACACAAATAATGATTTAGATATCTGAATCTAGTTAAAATATTGAACTGTATTAAATCAACATTTTAAATATCAACATAGAACTGTCTACACATCTAAATATTGACAGCAAAAAAATGTATGAACATTAGATATTGACTATTCCTTACCACATCCAAAACCAATGGTTTTGCAGATATTTTTAGCTGTCAACATGGTCTTACCTAGACCCCTCTGTAATAAATCTGCAACGAAAGCAAATTTCTATGTGATGACCATTTCTCCTCCTTCTCATTTTATAGAGGGATAACTTTGATATCACCTATAGGCCATCTCATTTCATGACAGATCTACCAACTCTTTCTAGGGACAATTTTATTGAGAAACTGTTTTTAAATCATACTATATCATACGACACCCTCCCCTAACTCAGACCTGTGGATTGGACTACAAAATCATTATTGGCCTGATGTCTCTCAACACATCTGTCAAACTGATTTGACAGTGTAATTCAGTTGCCATCTTATAGAGGTAGCCCAGGATATGAGTGGCATAGCTACATGAATCTGCCTTGTATTTTGTCATAATATATTTCATGTTGCCATCAACTTTTGTACAAATGAATTCCCATAAAATTTAAGTGGCTGGAACATAATTAATCTTTATTACTTTAGTTTTATTAGGGTGTGACTTTAGGGATCCAAAAAGGTTTACTTATTCATGTTTGTGTTTTAGTATTATTATTTTTTTTACATTTCTGTACCGAGAAAGGGAATTAAAACCTCTTTTCACGAGATGCTTGGGGAAAAAGCTGCATGGTTACATACACAAAATTGTTATGACAATTTGCAAAACATCTGTTAAAGCAAAAGCGTTTACAAGGTTATAACATCATACAGGTTCATAAGTAGGTTCATAGGTAGGTACTAGGCTATCTGTCTGAGGGCATTTATAAGCCTAGCCAGAGTGTGTCGGCTTTCGCCGCCCCATTGATTAATTAACTGATCCTCTGTCAAGCAGAGCCAATGAAGTGATCCCAGGGGTGTATTTTCTGTTACCCATCCACTCATCAAGGTTTCTCTTGAAGAGTGTTAGTGAGGGTCTCTGCCTAATGTAGTTTGGAATTTTGTTCCAAAGCATGGGGAGTCGCTGTGACAGGAACTTATCCCTACAACATGTTCTATTTATTGTTATGGCAAGGTTTAGCTCACTAGAGCGCATGGCTCGCAATGACTTGGATTTCTTTAGGTGGAGCATGTCCATCAATTCTGAGTTGGACATGGCTTTGTAAGTCAGGCAGAGATCACCTCTGAGTAAGCGATATGCCACTGAGTACAGCCAGAGTGTTTTCAGTTGGTTTGCATAGGACATATGTTTGAGGACAGTAATCCTCTTGGTGAGGTACTTTTGTGGTCTCTCCAGCTGTTGGAAGTGTCTTGTGAGGTACATCCCAAATGGGGCATTGTACTTTATGATGGGTCTGATAAGTGACAAGTAGAGGGGCACTATAACCTCTTTATTTCTAGATGCAAACCCTTTAGTAATTAGATGGGCCACATAGAAGGATTTCCTAACTACTTTGGCAATATGATTGTCAAAGGAGAGATTACTATCTACTTGGGTCCCCAGATCTCTTATTACCTCTTCTGTATTAAGGGGGCTGCCACCTATGTGGTAACTCGTGGGTGTTTTGTTTTTCCCAAACAGGATGACTATGCATTTTTTGGCATTTAGCTTGAGGCCATGACTGTGACACCAGGTGTCCATCTCAGTAAGGCCCTTTTGGAGGATGTCAGTGTCAACTGGAGAGTCAATTATGGCTCCCAGTTTGCAGTCATTGGCGAACTTGGTTAGCCATAGTCCTCCTGTGTTTGTCTGTACGTCTGAGAAGTATATGCTGAACAGTAGGGGTCCCAGGACCAAACCTTGTGGGACACCACTTGTGACTGGTTTAGAGTCAGACCTGGAGCCCGCTATTCTTACTGTGTGAGTTCTGTCTGTAAGCCAGTTGGCAACCCATCTCGTGATGTAGGGGTTTATGTTCAGGCTGGTGAGTTTTTCTATAACACCCAAGTGAGGAATGGTGTCGAATGCCTTGGCGAGGTCAAGGTAGGCTGTGTGAACCACCTTTCCCTCATCTATGACCTTGATGACTGTCTCGAAGAAGTCAACCAGGTTTAGTAGGCATGATCTTCCCATAACAAAGCCAAACTGGGTCGGGTCAAGTGTTTGGAGGTTCCCAATGTCTTTGTTAATGAGTTCCATGATGATGCGCTCCATAGCCTTGCAGACCAGGCTAGTCAGGCTTATGGGGCGCTAGTTACCAGGGTCAGTTGTGGCCCCTCCTTTCTGGAGTGGAATAACCATTGTTGTGCACCATTCTATGGCACATAGCCTTGTGGAGAGGCTAAGGTTGAAAAGCGTGTTTAGGTGGGGGGTTAGTTCGTTCTGTAGTTTGTGCAAGACACAGCCTGGGACACCATCTGGCCCCATTGAGACTGTGTTTTTGGCTTTTGAAAGGGCTATTTTCACCTGCATGTCTGTGATTTCTGGGACACTACACTTTTCCAGTATTGTTGTGGGCCCTTTTGGGGGTGTGAGGCGGGTGAAGTTTGCACTGAATCTATCTGCCAGGATGTTGGCAATATCAGTAGGTTCAGTATATTTTGTGCTATTTTGCACTAGTTCAGTGCATATCTGCGAATTGCCACTTAGATTCTTAACATAGCTAAAGAAGGCTTTGTGGTTATCTTTTGAATCCTTGGCTATTTTTCTTTTGAAGTTAGTCTTGGATGATTTTATGAGGGACCTTAGTTTCTTACTGAAACTGATCAGGGGTGTTTTTCCTTCTTGGGATTTGCTTTTTTTCTGAACTAGTTTCCTCCTTCTATTGTATTGCCTGTTTATGGTAGAGGTCCACCAGACTGGTTTCCTTCTCTTAGAGGAGTGATTCTTGGTTTTGCTAGGGATGGCATGATCCATGCATCCTTGTAGGTGCTCATAGAGTGCATTTGTAAAGGTTTCTGCATCTTGGGCAGCATTATCCTTTAGCATGGGGGCTGTGAAACTTACCGCCTCTGTCTTAAGTAAGGTGAAGTTTGTTTTAGAAAAGTATTTTACTGTGGTTTCCTTAGTTGGGGGTGGTGGTGGGGTGTGGACATCCAGAGTGATTAGTTTATGGTCTGATCTAAACAGTGACGGGTTGACCTCCGGTGTGGAACACCTGTCGCCCATGCTTGTGATGACCAGGTCCAATATGATTTCACCTCTTGTAGGGGAGTTTACCAGCTGATCCAGGGCATTTGAGTTAATGAATTCCAGGAAGCGCTGGGCCTGGGAGTTTGTACTCAAGTAGTTTGCCCAGTTAATGGTAGGGTAATTGAAATCACCCAATATCAGCATGTTCGGTAGGATCTTCATGTTTTCCAGTGTCTCCAGAAAGGTGGAGTGGTGGTGCTGGGTCACGGAGGGTGATCTGTAGCAGGCCACAATTTGCATTGCAGATTTGCCCGATGTTAGGTGCACATAGATGATCTCATAGGTATCATGCTGCTCCACTAACTTAGAGGTGTAGGTATCCTTGATGAATATGGATACACCCCCACCTTTTGTGTTTTGGTCCATGTTCTGTGGCCGAAATGTGTGGTACAAGTTGTAGCCTGGTAGTGCTGGGGTACTCTCTGGATCGTTGAACCAGGTTTTAGTAACTGCACAGATGTTGCTGTTCACCATACTGAGGACTGCTTCGAGTGCTTGCATTTTGAGATTTTAACTCCTGGCGTTGAGTAGCATAACCCTCAGTTGTTGGTTAATTGTGCTGTTTACGGAGGTGGGTTTGACTTTTGAGCCTTGCCTAAAAAAGGCACTATGGGGGCAGCAAGATTCTTGGCCAGAATTCAAAAGCCTAGGGGTGACAGGTGCAAGCCGTCTCTTGCGAAGCAACGTGGCTTGTCGAGCATGTCGTCCCAGTATCAAGAATTCAACAATTAATAAACTGCAGTCTGCAATAAACATACATTAATGTGAATGTTTTATAAAAAGTTAATCAAAGACAGCTTTGTATGAGTACTCTGTACGCATACACTAAAACAAATCTGTTATAAAAAATAATATAAAGACAATTTGTGTCACTGTAGACAACCTACAGTGTACAATGCACATACATTAAAGGGAATTTCTACAGAAAGACAGCATTGGAGATAAACTCTCAAGTAGTGAGAGAATGTTAATTAGGTGCCCAAGCTAGCTGGGATGATGCAAGTCTGAAACCATGTAGAAAGAGAAGGAGAAAGAGAGTGTCATATTTTGTATAGATAAAAGAAGATGCTTGGATAAGGCTAGAGAAAAGCATTAGTGTGAGATGAGATAGAGATGAAGTTCTGTGTTTGACGAGTTAGTGAAGAATATAAGGTGGAAGATATGCATAGGGAGGTGTGTGGTATGTAGAAAGACATATGTTTGGGATAAGAAGTAGATGAGAGCTTTGAGAGGGTGAGTGATATATTAGGAGAGCATTCTGATAATGTTTACAAGATGTGAGTCTGCACAAGAGATCCGTGGTAGATGGCTGTTGGTTGCAGCAGAATGTTGTTGGGTGGGAAAGAGGTGGAAGGAGAGGGAGGAGCTAGTCAGGTGGTTTGGTTATTTTCCTGGAATAACTGTAGAAACTCATCCTCTGGAGTGGCAAGGTAAATCATAAGGCCTTTTGTATACAGAGGCAATTTATGAAATATCCTCCACAATTATATCTCATACAAGTCATTTTCCTTATATGTATGGCTAAAGGTTCCAGGTGAATTGCCAATAGCAATGGGGAAATTGGAAAGCCCTGCATGTATCTCTTTTATGTAAATTGGGTCAGAAACAGCAGCATTTAACTTATGCCTTGCAGGGAAGCCCAGGTAGAGATCAGAAAGAATCACCCAAGTGGATATTGTACATAATGCTAAAAATCTTTATACAAAGGTCATCCTTCCCATTTATAAATCCAAAAAAGGATGCCATTCCTCCCTGGTGTTTCCCCAGTTTCCCCAATGCCATGATCTACTGGGAGGATATATAAGATGCATAGGAAATTCCAATTATCCCTGGTTGAGAGCAGTCAAAGGAAGTGAGGACAAATACTGTGTAATACCATTGGATGACAGCTGGCAGGTGATCTTCTGCTTTCTCAGCGTATAAGAGTGCATCATGGTCAATAAATGCTGCCATACTATCCTGAGGAGATGTGCAGATTTCCCTTACATGTGGATTTCATATTTGCAAAATCTGCCTATCTACCACTTGCTTATGAATGCCTTTTACTGTTAGCTGTGGACTGATCAAACCCCTTTATTTTAAAGGCTTTGTAAGTAGCCTGATTTAACTTGTGTGAGAGATGGGAATATATCTGATGCCTTAGCTCTATGTCAGCCCTCCAAGTCTGAGATTATCCTATAAAACTGACTTTGAATTGCTGACAAAATGTGTTGCAGACTGAATAACCAATTTCAAAGCTGACAACACCCTCAGTATAATACTTTAGAAAATTTACTAAATTTTTTTTTAAAAGATCCCAGTCCCTTGAGAAATGGTCCCTAATAATATTGGAAAAAGGCACTATCTCCTTAAATATGGACATCAGTTTACCTCTAAATGTATGTCCTCCCCAAAAAGGAACAAATTCACTTTCCCTGTTTCATTAGCTTTACATTTATGAACTGCAGGTTCATCCTAATGGCAGCATGATCTGAAATTAATATAGGTGATCTCATTGTTGAATGGAGTAGGTGACTATGGTATTGTTTACTCCAAGAATGAAATGTGCATTAATCAGCAGGCATTCTTAAAGGAGATTAACATCTGCCATACGAAACATAGAGATATATCTTGAATAGCCAGTTATCATGAGAAAAATTATTTTCTAGTCCCAGCTGGTACTTCAGGAGGAGACATGACTAGATTTCAGTCACTTCTAGAGAGTGCTAATCCTATCTGTAGGGGCACTGTGATATGAATGTGATACGAAAGAGAGGTACATTGAGTGAGTGTGATTATTTGAAGGTTGCCTCATTATATCTCAACATTCTGTGTATTTCTTCCTTAACATATGAAGTAATGCTATATTCTGAAAGTGTCAGCAGGCATGAGAGATGATACCGTGTTCCAGAACAATTTAGTGATTTCAGCAAAGTCACTACGTTTGATTACGAAATATGTCTTATATGTGTACGTGTGCCGGGATATTCCAGTAAAGTACTAAAATTTGCAAAGTCATTGGAATATTCCAGCGTAACACTTGAAACTTGCAAAATCATTGTATTTGGCAGGAATTGCTGTTCCTTCTGGGATGGGTGGCCAACACCACAGAGTGATCTAGCAAGATCCAGCCTGCACTGGGAAAGTACTAATTCTCATGACTTGTGGTAAACATTTTGGTTATATATAGCTGGGGCTCCCTGCACTCAGGCAGAAGCCTCACCTGTGGAGTAGATGCACTGCCCAGGACTGTTATCCTGATGAAGACTCCTGCCTGACTGCAATGGGACTTCCCCGTAAAGACTGAAGACAGGATGAAGCTTTCTCTCTAATGGTAATATATATCTTTTTTTTAAATGTATTGTCTAAGTTCATATTTTAGTTTACTTAGTTTTCTATTTTAGTGTGATTTACTGTTCAATTATATAGTTTATTTAGTTTTCTGTTTAGTGACAGAAATAAAGTTTGTTACTAAATAATTTCTTTAGTGTAAAGTGAATTATTTTGAATCCTGCTCATTAGGCAATACAGGCACTTCTAGCTAGTGCACCAATTACAATACCAACATGTCTTGCCATCACTGACACTGTCAATAAGTTGAAAACAAATGTTTCTCTTACCCAGGATGATCACTCCCTCCTATGATGTGCAGCAGCCAAAGAACAATATCCTTCTGAATAAATACCTTCCAGTAAGGTGGAGTACTCTGCCTTCATAAGATGGGGTTCATGCAAGCAAAAAAAGGTGGCCTGAAAACATTCATCAACTACCACATTTATAGATCATGAAAAGAATTTAAAGATAACCATCTTCCCTCAAATGTTAGTATGTCCCTGCAAACCATAATTAATCTAAATGATATCTTAATACAAAGTTATTTAAAAGGATATGTAGGGATATATCATGGTGGTGCTGCGGTAGCATTGTCGCCTCACAGTAAGACGTTGTCCTGTTCGATTCTAAGCTAAAGCGTCTTCTGTGTGGAGACATGCGTAAATGGGCGTACCTTCATTGAAGGTTGTATGTCAGAGCTGGCAACTCGACATGTAAAAATCTACTGCCAATCATTAGTGGATCGGAGTTCCGCTGTGGCAACCCCTAACTGGGAAAAGCCGAAAGATACAACAACAACAATCACTACAACCATAAATTTATGAATTCATTACCTTAACCCGATTTAACAAAAGCAGATAAAAACAACTTATGTGGACAGTGACCTATCATTTGACCAACACATGTCCATTGTTGTAATTGCAACATGTAGCAAAAATAAAGAAAATAGCAACTATAACTATATAGCGCAGCTTATAAACAAAGGGATTGTGTCTAGATCTAGGGATGTCACTGCCCCCTTCATTCAGCCCTCATTAAGTTAACCATTGACTATAATGGCCACTTTGGCATATATCTGTCCAGACACATACAACTGGAATGAGGCATCAATTAAACAATTATATAATTAAAATAATTGAACAATCACAATCAATTCAGCAACATTCTCCAGTTAAATTCCTCATTTAAACCAAGTGGATGTAAAGTTTTAAATTTCAAAATGTATATAGCTTCTTTATGTAACTTTATTGTAATTTAAACTGTAATTTTGTTACTTCTTGCTTTGAATATATTAATAATATCCCTTTTAATACTAACAATATGTTTAATTGCAATTCTGAGAAAGTTATCTATGCACTTCGGTGCCCTTGTAATAAATGTTACATAGGGGAAACCAAAAGAGCCTTTAAAATAAGGCTTATGGAGCATATTAGGGTTATCAACAATAAAAAAGAAGAAAGCCCTGTAGCCATGCATTTTTTGAATTTTCATAACAGCAATAGTCAGGGGCTACAAGGGACTATTTTAGAACAAATACATGATTATAAATGCAGAAATGTTAATGTTAAACAATGGTTGTTACATAAAGAAGCTATATACATTTTGAAATTTAAAACTTTACATCCACTTGGTTTAAATGAGGAATTTAACTGGAGAATGTTGCTGAATTGATTGTGATTGTTCAATTATTTTAATTATATAATTGTTTAATTGATGCCTCATTTTAGTATAAATATGTATGGGGCTGTATATGATTTGTACTCCTTGAAGGCTGTGGCCGAGACGTCAGAGTTTTAATAAATTGTGCTTTTGGTGGATTTCCTTTGTTGTTTCATCTGTCTCTGCTTTGGTGGTCATTTTATACATACAACTGGAATGCCCACAGAGATAATTTACTAAAAGGATACAAGGTCTAAACAACATGTCCTACATTGACCAGCTCAAAGCCCTGTGACTATACTCAGTATCTTACAGACTGCTAAGAGGTGACTTGTTTCTGGCATTCAATGCATCCTCCAACCAAAAATTGGAATTTTCTTCACATCAGCAAGTCAAATGGCATCAGAAATGCTCAACCTAGGGCTCTAAACCTCTTCTGCAACATCAATAGAATAGATTGGAGGACAGGTATATCTCGTAGAGAATATTGCTGATCTGGAACAGACTCTCCATCCACATAAAACAGAGTTCATCTCTGTCCATATTCAAGAACTTGGATCAATGGATGGGAAACCAAAAATTTATAACAGGACTGCCCACTGTACTACTAATAGGCAATGGCATCTCCTAAATGCATTTTCCCATGCATTGGTCCCCCTCAAATTATTTATGCCAATATATAATTATTGACAATGGCATGGGTAAGACCAATCTGTCTGTGACCAAACTGGATAGGTTAATTAGAGCCAAAAAGAGAAAATGGCTAAGCTTAGGATGCCCTGCAAGGGCAGCTAGCCTGGTACTTACCTATGAACGTATAAGAGAGGATTTGCCATTGAATATAATCAACATGCATGGGAGGTGGTGAAGGGGAGTAGGTAGGTAGGACATTTAAAAAAATGGATGAAAGAAGAGTTGGCTGAGCTCCCCAAATGCACTTAGCATGATTGACTGTCACTAGCAGTACCAGAGTAAGGCATGTGGGGGGGTAGAAGATAAATTGGTACAGCTGGTTTAGATGTGAGGCAATGGGAGGGGGGGCTGAGCTGGTTAAAATGAAGTCCAAATGATGCCAAAAAATATTAAAAAAAATAATTTTCTTCTTCATTTCCTTCTATACAACTTCTAGTTCCATCATTCTGTCATTTTCAGCTCTGTCTGAATTTTGAAGGACTGCAGGATTATCAGAATGCTTGGCCAAAGCCAAAGCATTACCTCCAGCCTTTTATTGTAAAATGTAATGTATTTAGTGAGTGACCAACTTATTTTTTAGGATTTCTTGATATATTTTGTCAATTGTTTTATGCATTACTGGCAGTTTATGCTTTAGTTTTTATGGTACAGCTTCAGAGTTCTGCACATGTTTTGCATGGGTGAATAATGAAAGTCTTGTTTTTTAAGTTTTTTTTCCTTTGCTTCTGGCTTTGTTCCTTAAATGTCAGCTCTCAGTTCAGATTTACAAAATAAATTATGCAAGTTAAATGCTGACTGCCATTGTCTTTTTCACTTTATTTAATTGAACCATGTGCGAGATAGGAGAAGGTACATGCACTTCAGCTGAAAATGCTTGAAACATTTACAGTAGATGTATAGTGGTCATTCTGTGCATGGTTCTTATCCTCACCTTTTTTCTTGTTCTCCATCTTCCTCATTCTTTCTGACAAACCCATTGCTGCCACTCATCACCAGGTCTGCCAGCCACTAATATTGTGTCTATTCTATTTCTGTTCTAAGGCTCGAGCTGGTGCTCGAGCTGGTGCAGAATCTAAGGGCATCCTGGGGATCATGATTTTCCTTGATTCTACTGGAGGATTTTTTTGCATTTATGACTTATCACTTGGTATTCTCCCACCTCAGCATTCACCTGTTATATTTGAGAGTGACTCCCCTCTATGGACCACATCTTCCCACAGAGATCATCCCCTAGATGAACACCGCCCCTACAGGGTGAGCATACAGATCCCAGTCTGCCAGCACCTCAGACACCTGAGCACCTGGGCTGTTGTTAGGGCTTTACTCACCTATGCCACAACACGGCCTATGACCTGGCCAAAGCTTTTGACACTGTTCTCCATGCTGGCATTATTGAAGAGTTTGGTAAACTCAGTGTTTGCCTGCTGACTTTCAAAATAGCTATCCAACAGATCCAAGCAGTGAAAGTTGCTGATATCCTCTCTGAATGTAAAATTGCAACTTGTGGAGTACCACAGGGGTCAGTCCTGGATCCTCTCCTGTTTGGCATTTATTTTGCAGACATCCAAGCCATTATCCCTGATAACTGCAAGCTAGACACCGTTGTCTTATTATCCACTGATAGTAAACTGCACCAAAAAGAGCTGAAATATGCACATGCCTGGTATACTTAAAATAGTATCAAGCTAAACGTAAATAAATAAATAAATAAAACTGCAGCAGAGTAGCTTTAGAAACAAAAATCCTATTCCCACCTCATATGTTTTAACTTCAAACTGATATGGCGATAAAAGAACTTGGTACTTATGTGGACAACTCTCACTTATTCAAGCATCTTGTTTCCGCCATACTTGGGAAATGAAATTCAGTCTTATTAATTACTAAAGGAATATCTTCTAGATCCAAAGTTCTCTTACCGCTATTCTCTTCCTGTGTCAGACCTATAATCAGATACAGTACCACTTTTGGTATGTATAAATCCAAGCATATGTCTCAACTGGAAAGGCCCCAACAATTTTAAACCAAAATTCAAATAACCCAATAAATTAGCACAACTCTTTTTGTATTCAGTAACCTACTATCTTCTCCAAAGTGACCTATATCTTAGTTTTGACTTTTCTCCAAATGTTTCAGGTTTCTAATACCATGACTGGAATGGATACCATTCTTAAGTCAAGGTATAATTAAAGATCATGAAGTTTGCATTTTTTCAGTCTTTGATGTTACCCAGAAGTGCTCCTTGCAAGACCCACAATGTGCCAGGTAATGACTCCTTCTGCAATTCATATGGAGTTACATGTATTGGTAACATATCTAAGTATGACTGTAAATTATTTTTATAAGACCCATTGCTGCTACTACTACTGGAACTGTCTGGGCATCTTTCTTCCACATTGCCCTAATTTCTTCCTATAAATCCTGATACTTTATGATTTTGTGTGTCTCTGTACATAAGACACTGTAGTCACTGGGTGTAGCAATTTCAGTAATCAATGTTACTTTTGTCTTCTTTTCATGAACTACTAGATCTGGTTTTCCGGCATCTATTCTTTTGAACTGTTGGTAATAGATGACCCTACGTGATATAAACTTCATTATTTCTATGGTGCTTTGTGGTTCATGTTTCCAGTGTTTTTTCAGCTACTTCAGTATTATAATGTTTGCACAATCCCCAATGCAACAATTCTGCTACATTATTATGTCTTTCAATATACAGCCCTTCTCCTATTAGTATATCACAACCAGCAACAAGATCTGCAGCTGTTTCCAATTCTGTTTTTAAAAAAAACTACATTTGTCTGTTACTCCCACATGTTCAATGGACTTTGTAAACCAACATGTACATAGTCTACTATCTTGAGCTACCAATATTAACCTTTCATCTTTTAATTTAAATTCACCTCTCCTTAACCATTCCTGTGTTCGATCGTGATCAACATGAGGTTGTTTCAAGAGTTTCCTATACTTGCAACTATATTTATGCATTTTCCACATTTCTTGCCTTCTCATCTGATCCTTCACCTTATATTCTTTCTTTTGTTTTTGGCACATTCAGTTGCTACCTAATTTTTATCTACTCCTAGTTTGATTTCCATTCCAGTTTGACTTCAATATGCTTCTGCTAAACTAAGCAGGAAAGTCATCTTAGACTTGTTCTCCTCATGTTTCAAAACTTTCACTACATTTGGGTCTTGCGAGGTCACCAGATATGTATGCAGTCCCACCATCATAGATCTAAATGTGAAATCAGTTTTGAGGAGGCCCATGCTTCCTTCAGAATGGGAATATATAGTCTTGGTATGCACTGATGTTTAAAAATCATTTGATGAACATGAAGCATTCTTCCTGTTTTCCTGTCCAAACTATCCAACACCTTTTGGGGCCAGTCAGTCACTCCAAAACTGTAAGTTAGGACAGGAAGAACAAATGGGTTTATAGCTTGGACTTTGTTCCTAGATGTCAGTGCTGTTTAGTATTAATTTAAGCCTTCTAAAATATCCCTTACAGAGTTTTATTTGCATTTGTTCATGTTTTATTGTTGATCCTTCATCAGTTCTCGAATATTTATACACTTCCTCCTGCTCAAGCTCTTTTATATCACATTCTTGTCCCAAACTGATGTTTTCTTGATGCTGCAGTTTTCCTGCTTTAAAGGCTGCTTTTGCACATTTATCAAGACCAAATGGCATTCTTAGATCATCTGAAAATGTTCTGACCACTTGCAGTTGTACTTTCAGTTCCTCATCTGATGAACTATACCGTTTTAAATCATCCACAAAAAGAAGATGAGAAGTCTTTACACTGTTGTTTTCTGAGATCCAGATTATACCATGACTTAATCTGTTAAATAGACAGCTTAATGGATTAAAGACAAAAGAGGAGCAGTGAAAGAGATTCACCCTGGAATAGCTCACTTTGAATTTTTATCGCTGGAATAATAATTTTCCCTTTATCATTACTTAACTGCAGAATGGTTTGCCAGTGTTTCATGGTCACTGCATTGTAATCAGTCAGTGTAGGGTGTATCTTACACATTTTAAGCACTCATTTATCCATGAATGTTGGATACTATCAAATGCTTTTTTGTAGTCTATTCATGCCATATTTAGGTTATTCCCCTTTTTTTGCAGTTCTCCATTATGATTTTAACATCAAATGATCCTTTGTTCCATATGATTTACTTTTATTACCTTTTTGCTCTATTGCCATGATTGAGTTTTCTAAATGACTATAAACTCTGTCAGCATGAATTCCAGTGTATAGTTTATACGTTGTCGGAAGGCAAGTTATTGGTCAATCGTTTTTAGAATGGCTTGCAGGTTTGCTCTTAAGTAGGAGTATTGTTTTTCCTTTTGTTAGCCAGGCTGGTGTCTGCTCGGGTTGTGCATATAAATAGTTATTACTCATGGCTACATCTTCACATAAAGACATTAATACTTTTAACAAGAAGTTAGGTACTTTATCTGAGCCTGGAGTTTTCCAGTTAGGAGTTTTTCTTAACTTTGTTTCAATCTCTCTGGGCCGTTACTTTAGCCCATTTCATTTCCTGTACATTTGAACTTCTTATACTTTCTTTTACTTCTTCTATCCATTTATCATCTTTCTTATGTTCCACAGAGTCTTCATCAATATTTCTCCAAAATGTATCTCTTTCTTCTTTTTGGTGGTGTTCCAATTCCTTTAGCCATATTTGCTAATTCTCTATAAAACTTCTTTAGGTCATCAATAAATTGTTTGTTTTGTACTTTTCCTTTATATTTATCTGTGTATCTTCTATGTTTTTTGGCCTGTGCTGATATTGTCTGTTTATTATTTGAGATAGTGCACAATAACTCCAGATCTGTTCTGATACTGTGCATTATTTTTATCACGTCTATCTTTATGAGTATTTTTTTATCTGTTCCCTCTTCTGTACTCTTCTGACAGTAACATTTCTTGTTTTAACTGCTTAGTAGTTTTCTCTATTTGATACTTCCATGATGTCATTCAATTTCTCCACTTCCTTTCCCTTACTACCATGTGTTTTTGTGGTAAAACTTTACCCATTATTAATTTAGCTACACAGTAATCTATTCTATTTACTTCCCTTATATCGCATGAATCTTCATGGACAGTCCTAATTACTGTGTTGTTTTGTTTTATCAAACTTCAAATTTTTTGGCTTTTATTGACTTTCTGTAGTCTATTTCTTTCATTGAGCTTGTATGCATGTCCATCTATATTAAATCAAGCAACTCTTGACTTAGATTATTTTCTTCTACACAGAGGGCATATTCTTTGTTACCCATTTCCTGTGAGCATTCTATAGATAGTTCCACAGCATCTTCCTGTACCACATTCTCTTTGGTTTCATCCTGTGTTGTCCATTGCTATTTTATATGGAAGCTCACCAGCCTATCACCCTACAACATTGCCTGTGTCAGAGTTGCCACAGTTTCCTGCTCCTCTTTTGCCTTAATTTGGGGATACATTGCACTATCGTGCTGTGTTGTTTTCTGAGTTAGATTTTATAAACTAAATCCTTCACTTCACAAGTAATCCATTTCTATTTCTTTAACTTCTCTTCAAATATCTTTGATGCTGCTGTTTTTGTATTGACTAGTTTTGCTTTCAACTTTGCATAAATATTACACCATATTAAATCTCTTTTTCTTTCCCACGTCCATATTTTTTCTTCAGATAACTCCTGATCCTCCTGTTTCTCCTTATTTTGGAGACTCATTGTCCATCATGCTGTGATGTAATCTGTGTTAGACTTTCTACACTAAATCATTCACTTCGCAAGTATTCCATAAATTCATCTTCTGTTTTTTTAACTTCTCCTTTACTAATCTTCTGTTCTATGTTCCCTCTTTGTGGTCATTTTTTTATTGTGAAATGTTCCATATCTGGATGGCTTTGCTTGTATTTCTCTTTGAATATCTTTGGGGCTGCCTTTTTCGTGTTGATAAATTTGGCTTTCTCCTTTGCATAAATATTGCACCATAGCAAATCTCTCTTTCGCATGTCCATATTTCTTTTTTATACATTTCAAAAAATCTCTAGATTTTGTTCTTTATATTTTTAAGCTTTTAAATCATTTTTTTTTTCAAATGGACCAAGATTTTTTGGTCTGTATAATGTTTTTCATATATCTGTTGTATTAATGAACATAAATTTTTATTTGAGGCTTCTGACACTTTTTCTTGTTGAAATATTTTTCTTTTGTCTAATTTCTCCTTAATCTTTCTATGTATCTTCTGTCTGGAAATTCTGGGCTTCTTCCATAATAGTAACAATAGATAATTTCTTTCTTATCCTCAATAGTCTACTCTCTCATCTTTATTGCTTTTTTTTGTCCTAACAATTTTTGCGTTTTTTGTGGACTGCTGCTTCCTTCTATAACAGGGGGGTGGGAGGCATCCTCCCCCCTGGGCCTGGCCCAGCCCCATTGTAGGAATGTTTCAGTGTCCTGAGGATTCTACATTGTCATTTTTTCCAGTCCTGGCACCAGTGCACCTACCAGGATTGGGCACTTTTTTTATCCTGGGTCTTGTGCACCTAGATATTTTTGGATCTATATTAAAATCATGAAACCTCATTACGTGAATACAGAAATGTTGACACATATATAGCGAACCGCGAAAACACCAAACGTCCTGAAGTGCGAAATTCAAAATGTCAAATCATCATAGTTGGCCAACCCCAGTACCTGCTAAGTACTACCTACCCAAACAAAATAAATAATCCATACTTCCCCATAACTACACTTCACCCATATATCCCATATCATAATCATTCACTACATACAAATGTATCTAACTATAAACAAACAACACCCAACTACAGTAAAAGTATAATTTACGTATACATTCAGCTACACAACTATATTACTATACATACACTTAACATAACCCTACTTCTAACCCTAAAGTAAAGGTTGCATATATTGCTATGTATGAACTTACCTTAACCCGCACCCTAACCCTAAGGTCCGCAACTATTGCACACTTATGTTAGGGAGCTATACTGGATAAAGGCCAACTATGACGATTCGAAATTTCAAATTTCATGCTTCAGGATGTTTGGTGTTTTCGCGGTTCGCTATATATGTGTCAACATTTCCCTATTTGCGTAAGTGAGGTTTCACAATTTTAATACAGATCCATTTTTCTTATTTAACCTAACTCTGTCCATGATATATGCTATATAAAATATAATCTATATATCAGAGTTGTCTTGGTGAGATTTTGTAAAAAAAACAGGGTCCACCTTGTGAAGGTACTCACCAAGACTTGAGGATGAATTCGGTTTCAGCAATACCACTCTTTTTTTTGCTTGCTGATTTTATCATCTCTCCATTCGGACCGATGAGAAACCTCCTATATTTTTCCAAAACTGGTGGCTCTACAATTACCCATACTAGGGGACCTAATGTTGTACCAATAAATAAACATTACTTACCAGCAAGATGCATTCCAAACTGAACACATTTCCTGCCTATACACATCAAGAAAACTATTACTTTGTATGCATTTAAGTCTAGTCTTGATGACTGAATGGGTAGCAGGTTTTGGTAGCAGATCATTATTAAGTACTCAGAAGGAGGAGCTAGAACATTTAAGGGTCTCTAGTTAAAGGAGTATATGGCAAGTC